>NW_027137623.1:0-214387 GCF_001692895.1 Cenococcum geophilum 1.58 | reverse complement strand
TGGGGCCTGTTGTCGCTTAGGTTATAGACATTAATTATACTAATTTGGCCCCTATTTGTAGCTATTTATAGTTTAGCTATATTAGGGCTAATAGTGTGATAGCTCCAGGCCTGTGTGTTAATGCGTTGGCTAATTAGGAAGCATACGCAGGTAGACGGGTTTAGTTCGTATAGGAGGTAGTATCCTTTTAGTTAGTACGTTTTACGGGTTTGTTTGTTATACGCTAGCTCCTATAGGGCTATTATTTGGTGTTCTTCTAGGTCCAGGCTATCGAATAAAGGGCGTATTGCTCTGTAGTTTGAGTGTCCACAGTTATATTATATTGTTGTTAATCCTTTTATAGTTCGTCTGGTGACTCATAGGCGTCTTCCATTCGTGTCTAGGGCGTTTCACTCGGGGCCGCTATAATTGGAATTCTTTGTTAGGATGGGTCTCTGGTGGCGTTGGTGCTGCCTCACGAGCGTCCTACGGCTCGTTTTGCTGCTGGTTAGGCAGAGGCTGCTCCTATTGGGGTAGGTATCCTAGTTCTCTTCCGCTATTCGATTATCCAGCCACCGTCGTTTGCCCTACTTGTCTCCTTCTCCTCGTATGCGTTTCCCCGGAGCGTGGCTATAATCTAGTGTAGTTGGGCTTGTCTTATCCTAGTAGCTTCTAGGTATACCTAGTAGGTTCTGCATTCCGCCTTCTGCCTTGCTCTATATTCTTTTCCGCAATTCACGCATCTAACTCCCTTATCCTTAAGGCAGTCCCTAGTGTCGTGGTTATCAGTATACTCTTCGCACCTTACTTGCTTTCCGCATGCGTTCTAGGTATATCCCTATTGTTAGCATCTAAAGCATTGTCGGACTTGGACTCCGTAGTAGTATAGCCGGGCTTCGTACCAAAGGCTGTCTATAACTACTCCTTTGCGGGCTACTGTTACCTACATCTCTTGGGTTAGTAGGTTGATTATTAGGATGCCGCGCGTTTTAACCTTTTAGAACCCTGGTGATTCTCCTATGTGCGTTATGCGTTCTTTATAGAGCCATGCGACTCTAGTTATAGTAATTCCAAAGGCTAGTTTTTTGGTGGCCTCTGTAATCCTCTGGATAAGCTATGCATTTATAGCGCCTCGTCCGCTTTCTACTTATATACTAAGTGGTACTCCCATTACTTTGACTGGGTAGTCCTAGCGGAGGATCTTACACTCAGGGGTGTCTCCCTAGGTGATAGTCTGGTCCTTTGCCTGCTGGTTAGGGAGCGTAACCTCTACGTCGCCGCTGCGTAGGACCCTTACTGCCACTGCCTTTGGTATGTGTATTTTAATCGATATAAGAATCTGTTCTGGGTCCGCCCCTAATACCTCTAGTATTCGGACCCTAACCGTGGCTCTGACCGGTACTACGCTGGGTATACGCTAGGGAGTCGCCGGTTAGGCGCTTGCGGCAATATTAGCCCATGTTGGCTTTACTGCTTGTGCTGTTGGTATTCTCCATAATTTTATAGCATCCTCAATGCGCCCGAGCCTATCCTCTACCGCGTTCTGGTTCCTGTTATGCTTTGTCCAGAGCTCTCATGCGATAAGGCCTGCTTATTGTGCCACACGCGCTACCCCTACGCGTAGGCGTTCGTCCTCTCCCTTCCCTAGATCGTCCTCGATGTTCTTTAGNAGGTCCACGAGTTTCTGCCAATTCTGGTCGTTGTCCTTTGGTTGTTGTGGTTGAGTCGCCCCCTGTTGGGTTTGTTGTGGTGTCGCGATTTTCTGTNCGGCGCCCACCCTTNGAGTCTGCTGCGACCCTCCTGTGTCGCGCAGGCTTTCCGGCTGTGCTGCATGCATTGGTTCTAGGGCATAANATGCCGTAGATTTGATTGGAGGTGGTTATTTCTCTATTAGGTGATTGGTGGGCGTGTTCTGCTGCTGTAGCGGCTCTATTGCATTAATTAATTATATTAGAATCGGAAATATTAAATTAGTAAATAAAGGAAATAAAATTATACTAGAAAACTGCAGATATACACCTAATTTTTAATACAATCTTATATCTATTAGTAAGCTAGATTAGCTTAGCTATAAAATTATAGTTAAGGGCGGTTAAGCCTATATTTACAAAAATAAACAACTACTTATCTTAGCCATAGGAAGAAACTCCCTATACTATATAGATATAGTATAAAACAATCTACCTAGTAAAAAGACTAAAAAAGTTAAAAGCAAGCAAATAAAATTAATTAAGCTAATAAATAAAATTAATTTGCTTAAACAAACAAATAAAATCAATTTGCTTAAATAAGTAAATTAAATCAAACTTTGGCACCAAAGAATGGGCCATATAAATCCTATTTCACTACAAAAGACTCTAGGTCTTCAGTTAAATATTCCATTTAATAAATGCGAAATTTATATAGAATTAAAGCTAACAAGTCAGCAAAATAAAGAAATTATACCAAAAGCAAAAGTTCACCTAGAAAAGGTAGTAACTAACTTATATGGACCAATATCCCCTAAAACTATAAATGGTAAAAGATACATTATTTTCTTCCTAGATTCAGCTACTAGATATTTAGAATTCAAATTACTAAAATCTAAATCAGAAGCCTATGAAGCTTTCATAGAATTCAAAAATCAAGCTAAAAATCTATTAAAAAGGAAAATACAATACCTAAAATCAAATCAGGGGGGTAAATTTGTAAACAAAAGATTTAAAGGAGCCTACTTTATATACGGTATTATTCAGCAATATTTGGCTACTTATACCCACAAACAAAATGGGTTAATAGAACGAATAAATCAAACAATACTAGAAAAGGTACGCTATATTTTATTCACTGCAAAACTACCAAAGAACCTTTAGGGGGAAGCAGTAAGTACAGCAGTTTACCTATATAATAGGACTCCACATAGTTAATTATAATTCAAGACGCCTTATAAAGCACTTTATAATATAAAACCAGATATTATAAATATTAAAGTATTTAGATCAATTGCATATTATAAAAATAAAGCCAAAGGACTCAAAAAACTAGAGCCTAGAGCTAAAAAGGCGATATTACTTAGATTTAGAAGTAATCTTTACAGATTATATAACATAGATTTAAAAAGGCTTACTTAGGCTAGAGATATCAAAATACTGGAAAACTAGTTTTATAATTTTAATACTAGCAAAGAAGCCGACCTAGAAGTTAATAAAGAAAGTCTGTTTAATTTAAACAAAAGAGATAAATAGATAAATAAACAAAATCAAGCTATTAAACAAAATTAAGCTATTGAACAAAATCAATCTGTTAAACAAAATTAATTTGTTAGACAAAATTAAACCAGACAAAATTAAATATTAAGGATAAATTAATCCAGTGAATTAGAGGATAATAATATAGACGAACTAGCTCTCCTAGAAACTAATTAAAATGAACTAAGGTCCTATAGAGAAGCTATAAAATTACATGATTGGCTAAATTGGCAAACAGCAATAGGTGTAGAAATTAATTAACTTGAAAAACAAAAAACCTAAAATATCGTTAATCTACCACCTAATAGAAAGGCTCTAAAAACTTAATGGGTGTATAAGATTAAAACAGATTAAAATAACCAAATAATCAAATATAAAGCCAGATGGGTAGTAAAAGGCTTTAGTTAGCAATATGGCATAGACTACAAAGAAACCTTCGCAAATACTTGCCGCCTAGAAGTATAAGGAGCTATATATAGAACAACTAGAAGGTGTTACTATAATACTAAATAAGGTATATAAATTAAATAAAGCTCTATATAGCCTAAAACAATTACTAAGAATATAGTATAACCACCTAGCAAATAACCTTAAAAAAGAAGAATTTTATCCTATCTTTACAGATCAGGCAGTATTTAAAAATGATACACTAGGCATTATAATAATCTGCCATATAGATAATCTACTAGTATTTAGCCTAAATATTAAATAAATCAATAAAATCTAAATAAAACTAGGTAAAGACCTAGAATTAATAAATTTGGGACCAGTTTCCTATTTCCTAGGTATGGAAATTACTAGAGACTATAAAAATAAGGTTATAAAATTAAACTAAAAGAAATACACCTAAGATATCTTATAAAGGTTTAATAAACAAAATCTAAATCTAGTATCTACCCCTAGAATTATTAGCTTAAAAATGGAAAAGAATATAAAACAGGCCTCTCCTAAAGATATAAAACAGTATTAATAAGAAGTAGGAAGCCTAATATACTTGTCTATAAAGACTAGGCCTGATATAGCCTATAANGTAAATACCTGNNCTAGATTTATGTTAAATCTAAATAAAATATATTACCAGGCACTAAATCAAATTTGGAAATACCTAAATTACACCCCTACCTTAGGAATTACCTATTCTGGACAATTAGAACCTTATATTTTAGGTTACTGCGATTTAGATTAGGGGGGTGATATAATAGGTCGAAAATTAATAAGCGCATACTACTTCTTATTTGGTAGAAGCCCTATAAGCTAGGTAAGTTAATTACAAAAAACAGTTGCTCTATCTAGCTGTAAAGCTAAATATATGGCCCTAAAAGAGGCTATAAAGGAATATCTATATTTAATAAGCGTTATTAAATAGCTTAATATAGAAAATAAAGAAAAATTCTATTTGTTCACAGACAGCCTATCAGCAATTAAATTAGCGAACAATCTAGAACATCATGCCAAGACCAAGCATATTAATATATAATACTACTTTATGCGAGAATACGTAACAAACAATATAATACAGCTAAGCTATATAAGTACGATAGAATAGCTAGCTAATATGCTTACTAAAGCACTAAGTGGACCTACTTTTAAGAATTTGGTTAGGCAGATGAACTTACTACTAATAGATAAATAAAATTAATAAACAAAATCAGCAGACACTCTTTTCCTTCCTAATTGGACCTTTTATTCCCACTGGGTTTTGGCCATAGGCTAAGGTTTTTATTAAGGCTGCTTAACTTACTTCTTGGGTCACTNAATACATAAAATTAATNAACAAAATCAATGAACAAAATTAATGAACAAAATTAATAAACAAAATATTGCAATACAATATATTGTTTATGGGGGCGTATCAATGATGATCTCTAATATTACTTATGTAAGCATTACATAAGAATACCCTGGAAGAACCCTACGGCTTTACGCGGTGTATTAGATGGTATTAGCTAGTGTATCAACTAGTGTATTAGATGGTATCAGCCAGTGTATTAGCTAGTGTATTAGGTAACGTATCACCTAGTGTATCAGGTAACGTATCACCTAGTGTATCAGGTAACGTATCACCTAGTGTATCAGGTAACGTATCACCTAGTATATCAGGTAACGTATCACCTAGTGTATCAGGTAACGTATCACCTAGTGTGTCAGGTAACGTATCACCTAGCGTATCAGGTAACGTATCAGAATACGAGGCGGAACGTAGACGTTCCGGAACTAGGGTCTTCCAGGTATATAGAGACTCGATCCCCCGTAGATAGACATCATTAATTGCATCAAGTTCATCCACTTCACTTACTTCACTACATCGTTCACCCTGTCGTCCTCCGACCTCCGCTTACGCAAATTTACAGAGTCCTATTATATAGGTAAACTACTGTACTTACTGCTTCCCCCCAAAGGTTCTTTAGTAGTTTTGCAGTGAATAAGATACAGCGTACCTTTTCTAGTATTATTCGATTTATTCGTTCTATCAACCCATTTTGTTTGTGGGTATAAGCAGCCGAATATTACTGAATAATACCGTATGTAAAGCAGGCTCCTTTAAACCTTTTATTTATAAATTTACCCCCCTAATCTAATTTCAGGTATTATATTTTCCTTTTTAATAGATTTTTAGCTCAATTTTTAAATTCTATAAAAGCTTTATAGGCTTCTAATTTAGATTTCAGTAATTTAAATTCTAAATATCTAGTAGCTAAATCTAGGAAGAAAATAATGTATCTTTCACCATTTATAGTTTCAGGGGATATTAGTCCACATAAGTCAGTTACTACCTTTTCTAGGTAAACTTTTACTTTTAGTATAATTTCTTTATTTCACTAACTTGTCAGCTTTAATTCTATACAAATTTCGCATTTGTTAAATAAAATATGTAACTAAAGACCTAAAGTCTTTTATAGTGAAATAGGATTTATATAGCCCATTCTTTAGTACTAAAGTTTAATTTAATTTGCTTGTTCAAGCAAATTAATTTTATTTATTGGCTCAATTGATTTTATTTGCTTGCTTTTAACTTTTTTAGTCTTTTCACTAGGCAGATTGTTTTATACTATATTTATATAGTACAGGGAGTTTCTTCCTATGGCTGAGATAAGTAGTTGTTCATTTTTATAAATATGGGCTTAACCGCCCTTAACTACAATTTCATAGCCAAGCTAATCTAGCTTACTAACAGAGATAAGATTATATTAAAAATTGGGTATATATCTGCAGTTTTCTAGTACAATTTTATTTCCTTTATTTACTAATTCAATATTTCCGATTCCAATATAATCAATTAATGCATCAATTCCCCAACTAATTTTCCCATAGGAATCTTTATAGCTTATAAAGTATTCCTTTTTAGTCATTAGATGCTTAGTAGCTCCTAAGTCTAATACAAAATTAGCTCCTTTTTAATTTAGTTGGGGTTTTTTATTAGTAATAAGTACCTAATCGGTATCCATTAGATTAAAATCAATTTCGAAATCATCTTCTTCTATATTACTAGGATAGTTATCACTAGTATTTATAGACACGAGAGCTTCTTAAGGTTTTAGCTTATATTAGTGCTTGGTTTTAAAGCCTTTTAGGGCCTTTTTAGGAAATAGATAGAAACAGTCCTTTATAGAATACGTAGTTGTTCTACACTTCTTACAGTACTTGTTTTTATATATTCGATTTATCTAATTAGTCCTAGGTTATTATTTAGACCCTATAACTAAGGCTATTTCCTAATCTTTAGATACCTATCTTCTAGATTCATCCAGTAAGTTAGAAAACAGGTTTTCTAAGTTAATAGTACTAGAATTAGTTCTGTAAAATTGGGTAACCATTATAACAAATCCCTCATAAGGACTAGTTAGGTTATTTAAAACCTAAGCAATAATCACCTAATTTGGCAATTCTATGCCTTTAGCTTTTAATTGGTCGGTAAATTGCTTTACTTTATTTAAATACTCCTCCATAGAAGAGTATTTAGATAAGGTAGTCTTAAAAAGCTCTTTGTAGATTAAGAATTCCGAGCTAAACCCTTTTAGGCTATAGAGATTTTTTAACAGTTTCCATGCTTCCAGAGCTGTTTTAGAATACCATATTTGCAAAAGAGGTCCATCCTCAATTATTAGCCTTATATTAGCTAAGGCTTTTTAGTCGTTTTCCCCTTTTAGGGTAACTCCTTCTTCTATAGCATCACTAAGCGATCCTTTTATAAGAAGTAATTGGACCCAAAGGCTCCAGACTTCGTAGTTAGATTAGCCAATAAGCTTTTCAATTAAGATTTTATCTAACATTTTATCTACAAATAGATAAATAGAATTAAATAATAGGATTTAAACAAAATCAAATAATAGGATTTGGACAAATAAAATCAAATAATAGAATTTAAACAAATAGATACGATCAAAAGAATAGATAAACTAAATAATATACTTAAGATTCAATTAAAATTCGATTAAGATTTAACTAGAATAAAATTCAAGTAATAGTAAAATAGAGATAAAATTAACTCAAGATATAGTTCAGATTTAATCAAAAAATTAGTCAACAATTAATTAATATTTGGTCGAGGTCAGATTTTGGAGTTTTAGTCAAAAATTAATCAAGATTTAGTTAAGGTTAGAGCAGCCGGGCTCATAACCTATAAAATTGCGTAAGCGGAGGTCGGAGGACGACAGGGTAAACGATGTAGTAAAGTAAGTAAAGTAGATAAACTTAATACAATTAATAATATCTATCTACGGAGGATCAAGTCTCTATATACCTAGAAGACCCTAGTTCTAAAACGTCTACGTTCCGCCTCATATTCTAATACGTTACCTAATACGCTAGGTAATACGTTACCTAACACACTAGGTAATACGTTACCTAATACACTAGGTGATACATTACCTAACACACTAGGTAATACGTTACCTAATACACTAGGTAATACATTACCTAATACACTAGCTAATACACTAGCTAATACCATCTAATACACTAGTTAATACACTAGCTAATACCATCTAATACACCGCGTAAAGCCGTAGGGTTCTTCCAGGGTGTTCTTATGTAATGCTTACATAAGCAACATCAGAGATCATCATTGACACCAAATCCAAGTAATATCGCCTTTTTAGCTCTAGGCTCTAGTTTTTTGAGTCCTTTGGCTTTGTTTTTATAATACGCAATTGATCCAAATACTTTGATATTTGTAATATCTGGTTTTGTATTATAAAGTGCTTCATAAGGCGTCTTGAATTGTAATTGACTATGTGGAGTCCTATTATATAGGTAAACTGCTGTACTTACTGCTTCCCCCCAAAGGTTCTTTAGTAGTTTTGCAGTGAATAAGATACAGCGTACCTTTTCTAGTATTATTTAATTTATTCGTTCTATCAACCCATTTTGTTCATAGGTATAAGCAGCCAAATATTGTTAAATAATACCGTATATAAAGCAGGCTCCTTTAAACCTTTTATTTACAAATTCACCCCCCTAATCTAATTTCAGGTATTATATTTTCCTTTTTAATAGATTTTCAGCTCGATTTTTAAATTCTATAAAAGCTTCATAGGCTTCTAATTTAGATTTTAGTAATTTAAATTCTAAATATCTAGTAGCTAAATCTAGGAAGAAAATGATGTATCTTTTACCATTTATAGTTTCAGGGGATATTGGTCCACATAAGTCAGTTACTACCTTTTCTAGGTGAACTTTTGCTTTTGGTATAATTTCTTTATTTCGCTAACTTATTAGCTTTAATTCTATACAAATTTCGCATTTATTAAATAGAATATTTAACTAAAGACCTAGAGTCTTTTGTAGTGAAATAGGATTTATATAGCCCATTCTTTAGTGCTAAAGTTTAATTTAATTTGCTTGTTCAAGCAAATTAATTTTATTTATTAGCTCAATTGATTTTATTTGCTTACTTTTAACTTTTTTAGTCTTTTTACTAGGCAGATTATTTTGTACTATATCTATATAGTATAAGAAGTTTCTTCCTATAGCTAAGATAAGTAGTTGTTCATTTTTATAAATATAGGCTTAACCGCCCTTAACTACAATTTTATAGCCAAGCTAATCTAGCTTACTAACAGAGATAAGATTATATTAAAAATTGGGTGCATATCTGCAGTTTTCTAGTACAATTTTGTTTCCTTTATTTACCAATTCAACATTTCCAATTCCAATATAATTAATTAATGCATCAGTTCCCCAACCAATTTTCCTATAGGAATCTTTATAGCTTATAAAGTATTCCTTTTTAGTTATTAGATGCTTAGTAGCTCCTGAGTTTAATACAAAATTAGCTCCTTTTTAATTTAGTTGGGGTTTTTTATTAGTAATAAGTACCTAATCAGTATCTATCAAATTAAAATCAATTTTAAAATTATCTTCTTCTATATTACTAGGATAGTTATTACTAGTATTTATAGACACGAGAGCTTCTTAAGGTTTTGGCTTATATTGGTGCTTAGTTTTAAAGCCTTTTAGGGCCTTTTTAGGAAATAGATAGAAACAGTCCTTTATAGAATGCGTAGTTGTTCTATACTTCTTGTAGTACTTATTTTTATATATTTAATTTATCTAATTAGTCCTAGGTCGTCGTCTAGACCCTATAACTAAGGCTATTTCCTAATCTTTAGATACCTGTCTTCTAGATTTGTCTAGTAAGTTAGAAAACAGGTTTTCTAAGTTAATGGTACTAGAATTGGTTTTATAAGATTAGGTAACTATTATAACAAATCCCTTGTAAGGACTAGTTAGGTTATTTAAAACCTAAGCAATAATTACCTAATTTGGCAATTCTATGCCTTTAGCTTTTAATTGGTCGGTAAGTTGCTTTACTTTATTTAAATACTCCTCTATAGAAGAGTATTTAGATAAGGTAGTCTTAAAAAGCTCTTTATAGATTAAGAATTCCGAGCTAAACCCTTTTGGGCTATAGAGATTTTTTAACAGTTTCCATGCTTCTAGAGCTGTTTTAGAATACCGTATTTGCAAGAGAGGTCCATCCTTAATTATTAGCCTTATATTGGCTAAGGCTTTTTAGTCGTTTTCCCCTTTTGGGGTAACTCCTTCTTCTATAGCATTACTAAGTGATCCTTTTATAAGAAGTAATTAGACCCAAAGGCTCCAGACTTTGTAGTTAGATTAGCCAATAAGCTTTTTAATTAAGATTTTGTTTGACATTTTATCTATAAATAGATAAATAGAATTAAATAATAGGATTTAAACAAAATTGAATGATAGGATTTGGACAAATAAAATTAAATAATAGGATTTGAATAAATAGATACAATTAAAAGAATAGATAAACCAAATAATATACTTGAGATTCAATCAAGATTTGATTAAGATTTAACTAGAATGAAATTTAAGTAATAGTAAAATAGAGATAAAATTAACTTAAGATATAGTTCAGATTTAATTAAAAAATTGGTTAATAATTAATTGATATTTGGTCGAGGTTAGATTTTGGAGTTTTAGTTAAAAATTAATTAAGATTTGGTTGAGGTTAGAGTAGCTGGGCTTATAACCTATAAAATTGCGTAAGCGGAGGTCGGAGGACGATAGGGTGAACGATATAGTAAAGTAAGTGAAGTGGATGAACTTAATACAATTAATAATGTCTATCTGCGGAGGATTAAGTCTCTATATACCTAGAAGACCCTAGTTCCGGAACATCTACGTTCTGCCTCGTATTCTAATACGTTACCTGATACGCTAGGTAATACGTTACCTAACATACTAGGTGATATGTTACCTGATATACTAGGTAATACGTTACCTAACACACTAGGTGATACGTTACCTAATACACTAGGTAATACGTTACCTAATATACTAGCTAATACACTGGCTGATACCATCTGATATACTAGTTAATACATTAGCTAATACCATCTGATACACCGCGTAAAGCCGTAGGGTTCTTCTAGGGTGTTCTTATGTAATGCTTATATAAGTAACATTAGAGATCATCATTAATAAAAATAAACTGGCTTAAATAATATAACCCCGCTATTAACTAGAAAAAGAGAGAAGTAACCTTTAACTCTAAATACTGTAGAGAGACCTGCCTAAGATATAGCCTAGCCGCCTTTATCTACTCCCTAGGATACCAACCTAAGGAACCCTTATTACCCTACCCACGACTAACTGCTACTACGTAAGTGCCGCGGCCTTCTACCGCATAGTACGTAGGAAAGGCTGGACCGTTACCGCAGCCTCCTGATTATAACTATATAAGCTTAATAAAGAACAGGACTACGTCCTCTATAGTAATAGGATAGACATAGTTAACCTTCTAGAAAATGATGCCCCCGTAGAACTCTATAGACTTTCACCTTTAGACTTTAAGAAGTTTATAAAGCTTAAAAAAGGACTTACTAACAAGGAACTCCGTAAGCTCCTCCCCAAGAGGTACCATAACTTTATTAATGTATACTTACAAAAGAGCGNAGATATACTCCCCCTATATTAACCTAATAACTATGCCATTAATATTAAATAAGGAAAAATGCTACTCTATAAGAGACCCTACCTAATGTTAAAAGACGAACTTCTAGTTATTAAAAAGTATATTAACAAGCACCTTAATAAAGGGTTTATTCGCCCTAGTATATTCCTAGCAGCCACCCCTATCCTCCTTACTAAGAAGCTAGGAGGAGGTATTTAATTCTATGTTAACTATAGAGGACTTAACGCTATTATAATTAAGAACTAATACCCTATACCGCTTATACGTAAGACTCTTAAGCGGCTTAGCTAAGCTAAAATCTATACTAAGCTCAATATTATTGCTGCCTTTAACTGCCTCCGAATATAAGAAGGTAATAAATAGAAAACCGCATTTGTATCGCGCTTTAGCCAATTCGAATATACCGTTATACCCTTTAGTGTATATAACGGCCTAGGCAGCTTCTAAAGCTATATTAATAACGCCTTACGGGACTACCTTAACGACTTCTGCTCTGCGTACCTGGATAATATATTTATTTATAGCAACGACCCTTCTAAGCATACTGAGCACGTTTGAAAGGTCCTATAGCGCCTTAGAGACGTAGGACTTTATATTAATTTAAAGAAGTGCGAATTCTTAGTTACAGAAGTAAAATATCTTAGACTAATTGTTACTACTAAGGGTGTCTATATGGACCCTAAGAAGGTATATATAATTACCGAATAGTAAACCCCTAACTGTATTAAAGACGTATAAGCTTTCCTTGGTTTCGCTAACTTCTATTAAAAATTCATATATAACTTCTTGGGTGTTATAGCACTACTTATAGCAATAATGCAAACGAAGGGCCTTTCCGTAAAAGGAAGAAAAATATATCTACGTTTTATCTGGATGCTTAAATGCGAGAAGGCGTTCTAAGACCTTAAAGATGCTTTTACCAAAGCACCTATTTTAGCTTACTTTGTACTAGGACGATAACTCTATCTTAAGACTGACTCCTCAGACCACGTTAACGCAGGCGTCCTCTCCTAGATAGGTGATAACGGTCTCCTCCACCTAGTCGCATTCTATTCGTCTAAGCTTATACTATAAGAATGTAACTACGAGATCTATAATAAGGAACTTCTTATAATTGTATAAGCGTTTAAGGAATTCTGACCGGAACTCTTCTTAGCAGAACCTAACTAGCCAACTAAAGTCCTTACGGATTATCGCAACCTTAAGTACTTTATAACTACAAAATAGCTAAACTAACGCTAAGCACGCTGGAACAAGTTTCTCTCTAGTTTTAACTTTAAAATTGTATATAGGCTAGGAGTATAAGGTACTAAGCCTAATAGCCTAATACGCCGCTTATAAGACCTTCCTTAGTCTAAAGATAACCCCCGTAACTAGTTCCAACAATAGATAATCCTAAAAGCACGGAATTTAGCCCTAGGTATACTACCTATAATAAAGCTAACTATACCTTAGCTCTACACCACAGAACTAAAATTACCTCCTAAAATTAACGAGCTTATTACTACGGCATATAACACCTCTATTAACCTATTACTATATTAACTTATTGCCGTAAAGACCGCTAGCGCCTATACGCTGCCGACTAAACTCCGAAGCTTAGGCCAGATTAATATGGCAGCCTTAGAAGTAAAAGAGAATAGGCTCTATTATAAAGGCCGTCTATTTATCCCTAACTTAGAAAATCTACAACGGCAACTAATCTAAATGGCCTACAACCTCCGATTAAGCGGCTACCTAGGTAGAGGAGAAACCTATAAGCTTCTTAGCCGATACTACTTCTAGCCTAAAATAATAGACTTAGTTAAACGCTTTATAGGCGCCTGCTACGGTTATAAGCGCGCTAAGGCCTTTAATATAAAGTACCAAGGACTACTACACCCTCTACCAGTACCTATATGATGATGGGCAGATATTGCCATAGATTTCGTTGTTAACCTACCACCCTATAAGCGACATGGCCGTACCTATAAGAACATCCTTATAATAATATGCCGACTTATAAAAGAGCGCCACTACGTCCTAACCGAATGTTACGGACGCTTTAAGTACGATGTTACGACTACTTGGAGAAGAAACGGAAGAAGCTAGTTGGTTAATTTAGGCACGGTCCAGAATGGAGCCGATAGAACTATGTGACGAGGAATAGTAACCAAGGTCATATAATGTGCTACATATTAAACGAGAGGAACGAGAGGAACTTACGTACCTTATATATAAGACATACATCACGTACAAGAAGGATTTCATAGGAGTACGGTTGTGTATTTAAGGACCCTTAGTCCCTACCTAGATAGTTCCTTCCTTATAGTAATTCTTAGAATACAATTGGAGTTAATCTATTAGGCAACCACTCCACTAGTTATTATTACGTTATTAACTTTTATACTTGCATTTCCTATACACCTAGCCCATTAACGAACCCATCGTAGTTCTTACTACAAGGTTCCGTTATACAATCACTACCCAGTTACAGTATTAATATAAGAAGTCAAACAATATGCCACTAAAAGCAGCCACCATAACGCCATTAACGGCAGCAACTACTTTAAGGACAGGAGGTAATACTAGTATAGCGGATACTAACTTACAGCAACCTGTAACAGTCGGATAGCTATAGGAAATAGTTAACTAGCTAACGGCTAACAATATAGTGTTGGAAGAAAGACTTAACGGGATAAGAGCAGNAAAGATTAAGCTACTATTAATTAAGAGATTTATAGGAGAGAGGTTAAAGCTTAAAGGATTCCTTATACAGATATACTTTAAGGTCTTATAGGAGGGAGCAAAGTTACCTATACCCGTGGATTAGATAGCCTACGCAGGACTATTCTTATTAGGAAAAGTACTTAAGTGGTTTAAACCTTACCTTACGGAGATATAGGTAAACGGAATAACAACCACTAACTAAGACGTGCGATTTATATTCTTAAGTTAGGAAGGATTTATAGAATAACTTACGCAGATATTTAGAGACCCAGAAGAAAAAACTATAGCGGAAAGAAAACTCCAAAACCTCGTGTAACGAACTTTAGTAATTAAGTATACGACACAGTTCTAGATACTAGCAACATAAATAAAGTGGAATAATAGGGCGCTTATAGCATAGTATAAACAGGGACTTAAGGCTAAAGTCTAGGACGTAATTATTCTAATGGAAGATACGGACACCCTAAGGGAACTAATAGATTAGGCGATTAAGATTAATAATTGGATCTACTAAAGGGAATAGGCTAAGAGAGGCCAGGATAGAGTTCTATAGTCGTATAAGATATAGAGTACGTAACGACCAAAGCTAAGTTAGAAACTATGGTATAGCGCAGAGCTAATGGACCTAAGTGGTACTAAAGAAGCCTATAAGAGATAGAGTAAGAAACTATAAAAACCTAGAGGTTAAGGATCTAGTGATCACAGGACTAAGGAGCAGAGGCTAAACTAGGAATCTTAATAGCAGAAGATATTTAGGCGGACTCCACAACAAAGTCAATGGTTTAGAGATGGAGCTTATATAAATTGCGGAAAATAGGGTTACTTTGCGAGGGATTGCAAAGATAGTTAGAGATACTATATAATAAAGGGAACTAGACTAACAGTATGTAATACACACGTATAGAGGGATAATAGTATACTACGAGGAACAAAAGAATATTCAATTAGAAGTTTTGCGTTTTATTATAACAACGTATACTAAATTCATAAGGACGCTAAGTACGGCGCAAGCTATTAGCTATAAGAGCCAGCACCTATAGAATATAGAGGAACCAATAAACTAGTTCGCAGATTGGATATTAAGGACAATAAATTCAAACTAGGCGAAACATTCCGTAACAATAAGGCAATAAGGGCCGCTTACTAGGAGCGAGTAGACCTTAGAGATGTTATACTAAAGGTAGAGGATAATTCTATTATAGAATAAGGAACATTAGTAGGGATCGAAACCCCACTAGACACGATGTCTATCGCTTCGCGAGACGCAAGAGAAGTAGGATAGTGAACCACTTTGGCACTTAATAAAGGCAAAAGGCCAAAGGCTTAAGATTTTTAAGATGAGATAAGAGACGACCAAGATTCTTAAGATGAGATGAGGTAAGCTTAAGGACCTATAACGGACAGAAACCGATGGAGTAGAGTAGTAGCTTAGTTTAAAGACATACGAATGAGCTTGGGATAAGAATTCCTAATGGTACAAGATTTTTAAGATAAGATGAGTGAGATCTAGGACTCTTAAGACGAGATAAGGACACCAGTTAAGCCTAGTTGGACTAAGGTAGGGGCGAAGCTTAAGTTAGAAGCAAGCTCGGGATTAAAGAATCTAAGGGATTAAGAATTTGGAGTATAAATTAGAACACCCACAAATAAGAGGCAAGGAGCTTCTTTATAGATTAGAGAATCTATAGTACAAATAGTAATTAGACTAGGAGACAGATATATAGACCCAGAGGACTTACTAGGGGAGTACAGCGTTTAGCCTAAAGATTAAAAAGTCAATACCAAGATTAAGAAGTAAAGAGACTTTAAGGATCTACTTATAAGACGCAACGTAAAGGAAACTATAGAGGAATTTAGAGCAAGAATTACCTTATGGCAAGAACAGAAACTAGATAAGAGATCTAGCACATTAGGACGTATAAAGGATAGAGCGCTAGTACAAAGGATTACTAATAGGCTAAGAGCAGGCACACTAAGAGCTAAGTGGCTTACTAAACTAGAACAAGAAAAGGATTTAGGGATTCCTACTAGGTTTAAGGAACGACATACCAAAGGCTGTTATAACATAGTAATAAAGAGATATTTCCTTACGAATAAGCCGTATACACTTAGGCAGCTATACTAAAAGTAGTATAGGCAACAACATAGTAATAAATAGGAAGATTTCTATATATAGTTGGATAAAAAAGTTATCCAGGACCACCTAATTATAGAGAAGGCTATAACTCACATTAAAGGAGCCTTAATTATGACATTAAAAGATCTAAAGGAGTAATTAGAGGACTAGAGAAGCGAAAGACGTATCTTAGTACCCGCGAACGAAGTCACAACACTTAGATTAACACGAGAAAGGTGTTAATGATGATCTCTGATGTTGCTTATGTAAGCATTACATAAGAACACCCTGGAAGAACCCTACGGCTTTACGCGGTGTATTAGATGGTATCAGCTAGTGTATTAACTAGTGTATTAACTAGTGTATCAACTAGTGTATCAACTAGTGTATCAGATGGTATCAGCCAGTGTATTAGCCAGTGTATTAGGTAACGTATCACCTAGTGTATTAGGTAACGTATTACCTAGTGTATTAGGTAACGTATTACCTAGTGTATTAGGTAATGTATTACCTAGTGTGTTAGGTAACGTATTACCTAGTGTATTAGGTAACGTATTAGAATACGAGACGGAACGTAGATGTTCCGGAACTAGGGTCTTCCAGGTATATAGAGACTCGATCCCCCGTAGATAGACATCATCAATTGCATTAAGTTCATCCACTTTACTTACTTTACTACATCGTTCACCCTGTCGTCCTCCGACCTCCGCTTACGTAAAGTAACAGGTTATGAGCCCGGCTGCTCTAACCTTAACTAAATCTTGATTAATTTTTGACTAAAACAACAAAATCTGACCTCGATTAAATATCAATCAATTGTTGACCAATTTTTTGATTAAATCTGAACTAGATCTTAAGTCAATTTTATCTCTATTTTACTTTTACTTGAATTTCACTTTAAGTCAAATCTTGTTTGAATCCTATTTAAATCTTAATTGAATCTTGATTGAATCTGAAGTATATATTATTTGATCTATCTGTTTATTTGATTTTATTTACTTGTTTAAATCCTATTATTCGATTCTACTTGTCCAAATCCTATTATTCGATTCTACTTGTCCAAATCCTATTATTTAATTTTATCTGTTTAATCCTATCGTTTAAATTCTACTTATCTATTCGCAGATAAAATGTTAGATAAAATCTCAATCGAAAAGCTTATTGGCCAATCTAACTACGAAGTCTGGAGCCTTTGGGTCCAATTACTTCTTGTAAAAGGATCGCTTAGTGATGCTATAGAAGAAGGAGTTACCCTAAAAGGGGAAATTGACTAAAAAGCCTTAGCCAATATAAGGCTGACAATTGAGGATGGACCTCTCTTGTAAATATGGTATTCCAAAACAGCTCTGGAAGCATGGAAACTGTTAAAAAATCTCTACAGCCTAAAAGGGTTTAGCTCGGAATTCTTGATCTGCAAAGAGCTTTTTGAGACTACCTTATCTAAATACTCTTCTATGGAGGAGTATTTGAATAAAGTGAAGCAACTTACCGACTAATTGAAAGCTAAAGGCATAGAATTGCCAAATCAGGTGATTATTATTTGGGTTTTGAATAACCTAACCAGTCCTTACGAGGGATTTGTTATAATGGTTACCTAATCTTACAGAACCAATTCTAGTACTATTAACTTAGAAAACCTGTTTTCTAACTTGCTGGACGAATCTAGAAGACAGGTATCTAAAGATCAGGAAATAGCCTTGGTTATAGGGTCTAGACGACCTAGGACCAATTAGATAAATTGAATATATAAAAACAAGTACTGCAAGAAGTGTAGAATAACTACGCATTTTATAAAGGACTGTTTTTATCTATTTCCTGAAAAGGCCCTAAAAGGCTTTAAAACCAAGCACCAATATGAGCTAAAACCTTAAGAAGCTCTCGTGTCTATAAATACTAGTGATAACTATCCTAGTAATATAGAAGAAGACGATTTCGAAATCGATCTTGATCTGATGGATACCGATTAGGTACTTATTACTAATAAAAACCCCCAACCAAATTAAAAAGGAGCTAATTTTGTATTAGACTTAGGAGCTACTAAGCATCTAATGACCAAAAAGGAATACTTTACAAGCTTTAAAGATTCCTATGGGAAAATTGGTTGGGGAACCGATGTATCAATTAATTATATTGGAATCGGAAATGTTGAATTGGTAAATAAAGGAAACAAAATTGTACTAGAAAACTGTAGATATGCACCCAATTTTCAATATAATCTCATCTCTGTTAGTAAGCTAGATCAACTTGGCTATGAAATTGTTGTTAAGGGCGGTTAAGCCTATATATATAAAAATAAACAACTGCTTATCTTAGCTATGGGAAGAAACTCCCTGTACTATATAGATATAGTATAAAACAATCTGCCTAGTGAAAAAACTAAGAAGGTTAAAAGTAAGCAAATAAATAAAATTGAGCTAATAAACAAAATCAATTTGCTTGAACAAATAAATAAAATTAATTTGCTTAAATAAGCAGATAAAATTAAACTTTGGCACCAAAGAATGGGCCATATAAATCCTATTTCACTACAAAAGACTCTAGGTCTACAATCAAATATTCTATTAGATGAATGCGAAATTTGTATAGAATTAAAGCTGATAAGTTAGCGAAATAAAGAAATTACACCAAAAGCAAAAATTTACCTAGAAAAGGTAGTAACTAACTTATATGGACCAATATCCCCTGAAACTATAAATGGTGAAAGATACATCATTTTCTTCCTAGATTTAGCTACTAGATATTTAGAATTTAAATTACTGAAATCTAAATTAGAAGCCTATAAAGCTTTTATAGAATTTAAAAATCGAGCTGAAAATCTATTAAAAAGGAAAATATAATACCTGAAATCAGATTAGGGGGGTAAATTTGTAAATAAAAGGTTTAAAGGAGCCTGCTTTACATACGGTATTGTTCAGCAATATTTGGCTGCTTATACCCACGAACAAAATGGGTTGATAGAACGAATAAATCGAATAATACTAGAAAAGGTACGCTATATCTTATTTACTACAAAACTACTAAAGAACCTTTGGGGGGAAGCAGTAAGTATAGTAGTTTACCTATATAATAGGACTCCACATAGTTAATTGTAATTTAAGACGCCTTATGAAGCACTTTATAATACAAAACCAGATATTATAAATATTAAAGTATTTGGATTAATTGCGTATTATAAAAACAAAGCTAAAGGACTTAAAAAACTAGAGCCTAGAGCTAAAAAGGCGATATTATTTGGATTTAGAAGTAATCTTTACAGATTATATGACATAGATTTAAAAAGGCTTACTTGGGCTAGAGATGTTAAAATACTGGAAAACCAGTTTTATAATTTTAATACTAGCAAAGAAGCCGACCTAGAAGTTAATGAAGAAAGTCTGTTTAATTTGAACGAAAGAGATGAACAGATAAATAAACAAAATTAAGCTATTGAATAAAATCGAGCTATTGAATAAAATTAATCTGTTGAATAAAATCAATCTTAATCTGTCTAATCTGTTAGACAAAATTAAACTAGACAAAATCAAATATTAAGGATAAATTAATGTAGTAAATTAGAGGATGATGATATAGACGAACTAGCTCTCTTAGGAACTAATTAAAATGAACCAAGGTCCTATAGAGAAGCTATAAAATCGCCTGATTGGCTAAATTGGCAAACAGTGATAGGTGTAGAAATCGATCAACTTGAAAAACAAAAGACCTGGAATATCGTTGATCTACCACCCAATAGAAAGGCTCTAAAAACTCGATGGGTGTATAAGATTAAAACAGATCAAAATAACCAAATAATCAAATANAAAGCCAGATGGGTAGTAAAAGGCTTTAGTTAGCAATATGGCATAGACTATGAAGAAACCTTCGTAAATACTTGCCGCCCAGAAGTGTATAAAATGCTACTATATTTAGCAGCTTACCATAATTGGGAAATAGTACAATGGGACTTTAAAAATGCGTTTACGCATGCTGATATAGACAAGGAGCTATATGTAGAACAACTAGAAGGTGTTACTGCAATACCAAATAAGGTATATAAATTAAATAAAGCTCTATATGGCCTAAAACAATCACTAAGAATATGGTATAACCACCTAGCAAATAACCTTANAAAAGAAGGATTTTATCCTATCTTTGCAGATCAGGCAGTATTCAAAAATGATACACTAGGCATTATAATAATCTGCCATGTAGACGATCTACTAGTATTTGGCCCAAATATTAAANAAATAAATAAAATTCAAACAAAACTAGGCAAAGACCTAGAATTGACAAATTTGGGACCAGTTTCCTATTTCCTAGGTATGGAAATTACTAGAGATCGCAAAAATAAGGTTATAAAACTAAACNAAAAGAATTACACCCAAAATATCTTACAAAGGTTTAATAAACAAAATCTAAATCCAGTATCTACCCCTGGAATTATTGGCTTAAAAATGGAAAAGAATATAGAATAGGCCTCTNCTAAAGATATAAAACAGTATTAACAAGAAGTAGGAAGCCTAATATACTTGTCTANAAAGACTAGGCCTGACATAGCCTACAACGTAAATACCTGCGCTAGATTTATGTTAAATCCAAATAAAATATATTACCAGGCACTAAATCAAATTTGGAAATACCTAAATTACACCCCTACCTTAGGAATTACCTATTCTGGACAATCAGAACCTTATATTTTAGGTTACTGCGATTCAGATTGGGGGGGTGATATAATAGGTCGAAAATCAACTAGCGCATACTACTTCTCATTTGGTAGAAGCCCTATAAGCTGGGCAAGTCAATTATAAAAAATAGTTGCTCTATCTAGCTGTGAAGCTGAATATATGGCCCTAAAAGAGGCTGTAAAGGAATATCTATATTTAATAAGCGTTATTAAACAGCTTAATATAGAAAACAAAGAAAAATTCCATTTGTTCACAGACAGCCTATCAGCAATTNAATTGGCGAACAATCCAGAACATCATGCTAAGACCAAGCATATTGATATACAATACCACTTTGTGCGAGAACACGTAACAAATAATACAATACAGCTAAGCCATATAAGTACGAAAGAACAGCTAGCTGATATGCTTACCAAAGCACTAAGTGGACCTACTTTTAAGAATCTGGTTAGGGCAGATGAACTTGCTACCAATGGATAAACAAAATCGATGAACAAAATCAGCAGACACTCTTTTCCTTCCTAATTGGACCTTTTATTCCCCACTGGGTTTTGGCCATAGGCTAAGGTTTTTATTGAGGCTGCTTTGACTTACTTCTTGGGTCACTTAATACATAAAATTGATAAACAAAATCAATGAACAAATTGATGAACAAAATTGATAAACAAAATATTGTAATACAATATATTGTTTATGGGGGCGTGTCAATGATGATCTCTGATGTTGCTTATGTAAGCATTACATAAGAACACCCTGGAAGAACCCTACGGTTTTACGCGGTGTATCAGATGGTATCAGCTAGTGTATTAACTAGTGTATCAACTAGTGTATCAACTAGTGTATCAACTAGTGTATCAGATGGTATCAGCCAGTGTATCAGCCAGTGTTATCAGTAACGTATCACCTAGTGTATCAGGTAACGTATTACCTAGTGTATTAGGTAACGTATCACCTAGTGTATCAGGTAACGTATCACCTAGTGTATCAGGTAATGTATCACCTAGTGTGTCAGGTAACGTATCACCTAGTGTATCAGGTAACGTATCAGAATACGAGACGGAACGTAGACGTTCCGGAACTAGGGTCTTCCAGGTATATAGAGACTCGATCCCCGTAGATAGACATCATCAATTGCATCAAGTTCATCCACTTCACTTACTTCACTACATCGTTCACCCTGTCGTCCTCCGACCTCCGCTTACGCAAATTAACAAAAGGTTTAAACTTAAGGATGAGGATAAGCCAAGAGTTAACCCAAGACACCAAGCACATTATATATTATCATGGATAGCATACATAGATAATGCGTGCAATATACATAGAGCACTAAAAGATAAAAATTAGAAGTATTTAATAAGAATATATTAGATAACGGACAAGGCGAAGTATCGAAACACTAAATATATATATAGTTGGCACCTAGTAGAAGTTTAAGAACAAGGGGACTTAACACTTTAACCAGGAAGATTCCTTACGGAAAAATGCCTAGACGGATAACAATAGTGGGAATATCCAGAGAATACCTATCCATGGTATGTTAAGGATAAAAAGCAAACTAAGTATTGGCCTAAGTTGGACCAAGTATAAATAGGATCTAGTAGCCAATAGTTAGGAAAAGTAGAGGCCCACGGGACCAGAGGGAGCTAGTAGTAGAGCCTTAGACCTTAAAGGAATTTAAGAACGACACCTAAATTTACGAGTTAAATAGCAAGATCAACAGTTTAAGGCACTAATAGATAGTGGAGCAATAAGAAACCATATCTCGCCAATAGCAGTCAAAAGAATGGGATTACCACACAGACAGAAGGAATGTCCTTACCTATTAGTGACAATTTCAGGAGATCTAATAGCCTACGGAGGAGGCATTATTAATCTCAAAACAGGACCTATTTAGATAACCATTAAAGGGAGACAAATTAAGATGTTTTTTGATATATTACTATTAGGGAATAATAAGGCAGTATTAGGAATGCCTTAGTTATAGGAATATAATCCAAAGATCGATTAGATTATAGGTTAAGTCAATATTAGGGATACTTAACGCCGTAAGATACAATAACAAGCCAAGTTGGTATAGTACTAAGTAGGAGCAACCTATAAAGAAACGGAAAAAGGACTAAGCCATATACTAAAGAGATACCATAAGTATAGCAAGAAACTATAGTTACCTAAGAGTAAAAAGCTATTAGAATACGCAGCATAGAACTATAAAATAGAATTAGAACTAGGAATAAGTCCAAGGTTTTTTCCAATCTATAAGCTTACTAAAGAAGAAGGTAGAGTATTAAAAGAGTTTATTTAAGAAAACTTATAAAAGGGATATATTAGACCATTGCAGTCATTAGCGGGTTATCCAGTACTATTTATACCAAAAAAAAATGGCAAACTAAGGCTGTGTATTAACTATAGACAGTTAAATAGCATTACTAGAAAGGATAGGTATCCTTTACCCTTAATCAGCGAGATCTAAGATAGGATAGGTAATGCGCAAATCTTTACGAAGATAGATCTAAGATAGGCGTACTATTAGATTAGAATTAAGGAAGCGACGAATAGAAGGCAGCCTTTAGGTTAAAGGAAGGGCTATATAAACCATTAGTTATGCAATTTAGGCTTATAAACGCACTAGCAATATTCCAAAAGCGTATTAACAATATATTAAGAGAACACTTAGATGAATTCGTTATAGCATACCTTAACGATATTATTATCTACTTAATAACCAAGGAAGAATATAGGGAACACGTTAAATAGGTCTTAAAAAGACTATAAGAAGAATAAATGCTAGTAGCAATTAAGAAATGCGAGTTCTTCACCAGGAAGACCGATTTTGTAGGATTTATCATTAAACTAGGCCAACTTAGCATAGATTTAAAGAAGATCGAGACCATAGTAAATTGGCAAGAACTAGAGAACGTCATGCAATTAAGATTGTTCCTAGGGTTTTACAATTATTGTAGAAGGTTTATAGCGTAGTAGTTAAAAGACATCGAACCACTCACGCGATTAACAAAGAAAGAAGAACTATAGGTATGGGGAGAGGAATAGCAGGGACTCTTTAAGAAAATTAAAGAGTTATTTACCTAGGAGCCAGTTCTTAAGATCTATTAACCAGGACTAGAGACGGTTGTAGAAACAGATATATTAGACTTCGCACTAGGAGTATACTTTATGCAAAAGCATCCAGATAGATAGCATCCAGTGGCATATTACAGTCGAAAGATAACACTACTAGAGTTAAACTATAACATCTACAATAAAGAGTTATTAGGTATAGTTATAGTATTAAAGGAATAGAGAGCATTCTTATAAGGTATAGAGAAACTATTTATAGTTAAAACGGATTATAAGAACCTAACAGGATTCCTAACAACGAAGGAACTTAACTAAAGACAGGTTAGATGGGCAGAGATACTTACGGAATACTATTTTAAGATTTAGTATACCAAAGGTACAGATAATACGCAGGCAGATGCTCTAAGCCGTAAAGCTGAACTACAAAATAAGGAAAAGCTATTAGGGGCTTTATTGCGAAAAGATATAGACAGGTTAATTAGGTACAATTATCCGAAAATCGCAGCAACTTAAGAAGATAATAAACTAGAGAAAGTCTACAAGATACCAGAAAGCTTTTAGGCACAAAGAATTCTAGAAGCATAGCTAGAAGATCTATAGACGGATATATACGAAAATCGAGAAGTAAAGTATATCCTAAGAAGCATAGCAGAGTAGTTTATAGAGGACTTCTACAAGGGACTAACCTAAGGACATAGTAGAGCTACGGGCTTAGTGTCGAGACTCTAGGAGGAGTACATTATTAATGGAATCTAGAGAATAGCTAAAAAGGTTATAAAGGAATATCTAGATTACTAGAGGAACAAACCGATAAGGTATAAGCCATATAGAAAGCTATAACCTATTAAAATACTAGAGAGACTATAGGAGGTCATATTATAGGACTTTATTATTAAGTTACCAAAATTAAAAGATCCTATTACCGGATAAGATTATAACGCGATCTTAGTAATAGTAGATAAGCTTATAAAGTGGGGATACTTTATAGCATATATAGAAGAAATCTTAGCGGAAGATGTCGCTAGAATTTACGTTAAAGAAGTGTTTATAAGACATGGAGCACTAAGCAAGATTATATTAGATAGAGATCTAAGATTTATAGCAGCATTTTGGGAAGTGTTCTTAGCGGAGTAAGGAGTTTAAGCAGTAACTTCTACCGCATATTATCTACAGACAGACGGTTAAACAGAAAGGTTAAATTAGACGCTAGAGTAGTACCTAAGGCATTATATCAATTATACACAGAATAATTAGGTATTGCTATTACTAGTTATATAGTTCGTATATAATATAACACCTTAAGAAGGAATAGGCATATTACCATTTAAGGCAAATTATGGATACAAGCTAAGAATATTATTATTACTACGGCAAGTAAAGAAAATAAGTAGTATAGCTAAAGAAAGAATAAAGACATTAATAAATCTTTATATAGACCTTATAGAATTAGTAAAGAAAGTATAAGAGAGAATAAAAAAGTACTATAATGCTAAGAGATCTAAGGGACTAGATCTTAAGGAGGGAGATAAAGTATGGCTACTATACAAAAATTTTAAGAGTTGATGACTAAGTAAGAAATTAGACCATATTAGACTAGGACCTTTCAAAATTACATAAAGGATTTCACCGGTTACATTTAAGTTAAACCTACTAGCTAAAATAAAGATCTACCCTATATAGCATATCGCAATGCTAGAGCTAGTATATAGGAATATTAAGCCACCAGCCTATAAAGCAAACACGTATAGAGGATAAGAAGAAGACGAATAGTAAGTATTAAAAATCGTTAATTATAAGGATATTAACAATAAAACATGGTACGAGGTTAAGTAGATAGGCTATACTAAGACTACCTAAAAGCCACTAAAGAATTTAAAGAACGCTATAGGAAAGGTATAGGAGTATCGGAAGAGATTAGGTTAGGCAGTATTAATAAAAAAGAATCGCNAAAGAATAAGTCACCTAAGGGGGACCTAAGAAGAGCAGCTGCCGAACTACTTAGATCTATTTCCTTCTCTATTAAAGGAGAATCCGTTTTTTTATTACCTAGTTCCTATAAACCTTATTCTATAAGTTTCCACTCCTTAAAACAAACCTTCTTACGAACCTTCTTAAGACAAAGCAGACGAGTAGATGCTGTAATTTAAGCATCTAAGGCCTTCTGTTCCGCATTACGGGAACGTTCCAACTTAGCAAGGGCTTATAATAGTTTACCATCTAGCTGCGCAGCAGTAGATTAAATATAAAACCCTAAGACAAATTAATTAAGGAACCAGACGACTATTAAGAGTAATAGGTCGCGCATATTTAGCATTAGAAGTAGAGCGAACATCATAGGACGAACAAATATTCGCTTTAGTACACTCCGAGCAAGAGGACGGTTATTATAAAGATAGGTTCGCTAACGCAATATAAACCAACCCCTCTTTTAAACAACAAGAATACGGAGACGGCATAATCTTACTAAAAGACAATATTGCAGCAACAGTGCGAGCACAACGTTGGGCGTATAAAGAAGAAATTGCTTTAGGTATAATAAGCAATAATATTAGCCAAATTAATCAAACGGATATTACACCTCTAGTAAACGACTTAGAGATGTTTTAAATCTTTAAGGACGAAGATAAAGAGGAGGGAGATAGTATTACGGACGCTTTAAGTATAATGTTATAACTACTTAGAGAAGAAACGGAAGAAGCTAGTTAGTTAATTTAGGCACGGTCTAGAATGGAGCCGATAGAACCATATGACGAGGAATAGTAACCAAGGTCATATAATATGCTACGTATTAAACAAGAGAAATAAGAGGAACTTACGTACCTTACGTATAAGACGTACATCACGTATAAGAAGGATTTCATAGAAGTACGGTCATGTATTTAAGGACCCTTAGTCCCTACCTAGATAGTTCCTTCCTTGTAGTAATTCTCAGAATATAATTAGAGTTAATCTATTAGGCAACCACTCCACCAGTTATTATTACGTTGTTGACTTTTATACTTGCATTTCCTACACACCTAGCCCATTGACGAACCCATCGTAGTTCTCGCTATAAGGTTCCGTTATACCGAAGGCGTAGCCATTAGTAATATTACTAACGCCTTCCTCCGCGAAATCTACCGATTATATGGGTTACCTAACTCGATTACATCCGACTAAAGCATATAGTTTGGCTCTAATATATGGAGACGAATCTGCTAACGCCTTAGCATCTCCGTTAAGATATCTATATCCTTTTATTACGAAACTACTTGGCAATTAGAAAACGCTAATGCTAGTATAAAAGCGTACCTACGATAGGTAGTCGCCTATAGTTAAGATAACTAGGTAGATTACCTCCTACTAGGTAAATTCGCAGCGAATAACCACGTCTTAACTACTATAGGACTTACCCCGTTCTTCGTGAATAAGGGATATTACCCCTAATCCGGCATAGAACCACTAGAACCTATTAATAAGAAACTGCTATATAGAAAACGCCTTAAGATGCTATTTACTAACTAGTATATAGACTATATAAAAAATCCACTTAACTACTATAAGGGAGAAATGGCCTGGGCTTAAGCAAAGTAGGCTTATTTCGCCGACTGTTATAGAACGCCACTACCGGAGATGCGTGTTGGCGACTGGGTATAGCTAAATATACGCAATATCTTTACGCAGAGGCCTATAAAGTCACTCGATTATAAGAACCTTAGCCCCTACCTAATTAAATAAGTCATTAACAGGGGAGCCGTATATAAGCTAGAGCTCCCGCCTGCCCTAGCCACCCGCGGGATATAGCCTATATTTCACCCATGGCTACTACACCTTTATTAGCCTAACCCCTTACCGGGGCAAATATAGCCTAAACCCCTACTAGTACTAATCTGAGATAAGAACGAAGACAAGAACCACAAGGAGTAGACCGTTAAACAAATTATCGACTCTAAATACTTTAGCAAAGGCAGAGGACGATGGCTCTACTACAGAGCTATATACACAGGATTCAACATAAATTAGCTAGAATGGCAACTATGGGAAGACTTCGAAAATGTAAAGGATCTAATTAGCGACTTTTACTACGCGAACCTATAGAAACCGGGCCTAAGCAGAGATTTTATACCTAATCCTCTATAGGAGCCCTTATAGAGTTAAACCGTTGTATATTACCACATAGGGGTAAATTGCCGTTAGATTGCCGTTAGATTGTGGTAAAGTGCGATTACGTAACTAGAATATCGTTAAGATGTCTAGGAACTTTAACCGGCGGTTAAAGTTATCTAATTAGTCAGATTCTTAGATGCTAAGCCTTATTACATAACGTTGTTTTAAGCCTTTAGCGATACCCCCCTTTCTTCTTTTCTATACCCTAAGTGTCCCTTCTATATATATATAGTAACCACAGCGTCGCCAGAGCTCCGCCTCTATAGGAGGGGGGGTAGTGTCACAGAACCCTACCGCAGGGGCCTCCATAGGAGAGCCCCGTGCTCTCGCGTACACCTCGCGTACAGCTTATGTCAGCTACGCGTAGGTATATCACCTCCTTACGCCCTTGACCCTTACGATCGATCGCGCAACGTCTTGTAGCCACTGCGCCCGTCCCGTGACAGAGCGTTATCCTATTAAAAAACATAAGGAAGTTAATCGCATTTAAAAGTGTCTGGATTATAGCGTTAGAGCATAAGTTCCTTCCAATAAGGAATTAGCTTTAGCTTAAGGACTTCGTACGTATAACGTAGATTATTAACTCTACCTTGTAATGCCCCCTTTTTAAACATATTCTTCTTCTAAAAGACCTCCTAAGAAGCACGTTGTGTAGGCCACTTCTGCCCCTTCTTATCCCATTTCTTTTCTTTCTCTTTTTCTTAAGTATTAAAAGCTGCACGGCACTCAGCTTCTATCTCTTCCTTATTTATCCGTTTCATCTCTACCTTATTTACCTCCTTTTATTCCTCCGTTTCTTTATAGTAGATATAGCAAGGCCCTTTATAATTATATATAAAGCACCCCCAAAACATAGCCTCTGAGTAGTTATTATACCGCCGTTTAATACAATCCGGGTAATATCTCTCCTTATCTCCTATTCACCGTGAGATATTTTATATACTATATTTTACGGAGATAATAATAGAGGCTTCGTTAGAGAAAATAACCTTCCGCCACTCTTCTATCCCCTAGTCCTTCCGTAACAACGCCACCTCATACTATTAAGCTCTTTAGATATCTGTAAGACTTAGCTTCTTTATAGACTTTGCTTGGCGGAGGCCACGGGCCTATAACTTCTTCTTAATTATTCTATGGTGGATATTAAAAAAGCCCTCTTCCTTAGTAATAATATGCTATAGCTTCTTTCTTTATGTTTTATTCAACGTATAAGCTTCCATTAACTTAATAACCTCTTTATCTATAATCTTCTTAAAGGCCCCACTGCCTTTTTTACGCTTAATTTGCTCCACTTGCTCTTAAATTATAGGGGGAGGGAGGCCCTTTTTGTTGTACTGGATTTAGACCTCTACGGAGGCATTTTTAATATCTATAGTAGTTGATTTAGCAAGCCCTGCTCTACGCGCAGCTTCAGCTTAATAGACATAAAGTAAGTGGGTTAAGAAGACAGCTTTATCAACGTCAGTAGCGTGCCTCCCCATAATCAAAAAGTAATAAATTTAGATTAGTGTTGGTGGGACGAGGAGCTTTTAGTGGGGTTCGCTAATAAAAATCCTCGCCAATGTAACCAATAAAAAAGGACGGATTTCAATGCCGCGCGCCTTCGTAGGCTATGGCGCTATAGTCCTATATATATAAATCCTTCTAAGGCAGCTTAACATGCACTAGTAACTAAGTGGATACTCTGGCCCGGTTTTAAGTGCTAGGGGAGTTTTATCCTAGTATTTTGCTCTCTAATATTTAGTTTGCACTAAGGAAATAAAGAAATCCTGGCTCTTTTATCTATTTCTGCTGTATTCTGCCGTTCCTAGAGTAGAAAAAGCGCTCTAAAAGATAGATTTAGTAACATTTTGCATATAAAAACAAAGGGATCTTTATAGTTTGCCAGCTTAGAAACAACTACCAGTTATTCCTATACGACTTTTTCGGTAATGTAACCTATTTCTTCTCCTTACTTAAGAATAGGTAGGGAATTAGTAATTAATAGCTACTCTCCTTAAAAGTAGGCTATTAATGGTATTTTATAAGGGCGAACCTTGCTATATAAACCCACCCTAGTAGGAAATTTTTTTACAAGGTTGTCTTGTATAGGGTATAAACACCAATTCGCCTATATACCTTATATTTTACGTACTAAAGTAACACGGGCCAGCCCCCCTCCCCTCTCCCCCCTGCTGTAGCTACCCTATCTACGCATCTGCGGTACGCCTATAGTGCGGTGTTGTATGGTATATTGTAGCGGTAGTGGTAGTGGTAGTGGTTGCGGTAGAGGTCGTCTGCAGCTTAATAGCTGTAGACAGGTTGTAGTGGAGGTCGTCTACAGCGCAATGGCTGTAGACTAGTTGTAGTAGAGGTTGTAATATGTCTAGTATTTGGCGTCTGGTAACGTGTCCGTAGGGGCTATATAGCTAGGGGGGCCCTAGCAACGACGACGGAGGAGCGAAGGGGGAGACGACGACGGTTTTGGCTCATATTGGCGCTTAGTTTTGAAGCCTTTTGGGGCCTTTTTAGAAAATAGATAAAAATAGTCCTTTGTAGAATGCGTAGTTATTCTACACTTCTTACAGTACTTATTTTTATGTATTTAATTTGTCTAATTAGTCCTAGGTCGTCTAGACCCTATAACCAAGGCTATTTCCTAATCTTTAGATACCTGTCTTTTAGATTCGTCTAATAAGTTAGAAAATAGGGTTTCTAAATTAATAGTACTAGAATTGGTTCTATAAGATTAGGTAACCATTATAACAAATCCCTTGTAAGGACTGGTTAGGTTATTTAAAACCCAAGCAACAATCACCTAACTTGGCAATTCTTGTTAATTTAGGTAAGTAAAGGTTGGAGGACGACAGGGTAAACGATGTAGTAAAGTAAGTGAAGTGGATAAACTTAATGCAATTGATAATGTCTATTTACGGGGGATCGAGTCTCTATATACCTGGAAGACCCTAGTTCCAAAACGTCTACGTTCTATCTCGTATTCTAATACATTACCTAATATACTAGGTAATACATTACCTAATATACTAGGTAATACATTACCTAATATACTAGGTAATACATTACCTAATATACTAGGTAAATACATTACCTAATATACTAGGTAATACTAATACAATTACCTATAATATACTAGGTAATACATTACCTTAATATACTAGGTAATACATTACCTTAATATACTAGGTAATACATTACCTAATATACTATAGGTAATATACATTACCTAATAATACTAGGTAAATACATTTACCTTAATATACTAGGTAATACATTACCTAAATATACTAGGTAATACGTTACCTAATTTACTAGGTAATACATTACCTAATATATACTAGGTAATACGTTACCTATAATATACTAGGTAATACATTACCTAATATACTAGGTAATACGTACCTAATATACTAGGTAATACGTTACCTAATATACTAGGTAATACTTACCTAATTACCACTAGGTATACGTTACCTAATACTAGGTAATACGTTACCTAATAATACTAGGTAATACGTTACCTAATACACTAGGTAATACGTTACCTAATATACTAGGTAATACGTTACCTAATACACTAGCTGATACTATCTGATACGCTAGTTAATACACTAGCTGATACCATCTAATACACCGCGTAAAGCCGTAGGGTTCTTCTAGGGTTCTTATGTAATGCTTATATAAGCAATATCAGAGTTTATTATTAACACAGGTATTTACGTTATAGGCTATATCAGGCCTAGTCTTTATAGATAAGTATATTAGGCTTCCTACTTTTTATTAATACTGTTTTATATCTTTAGGAGAGGCCTAATCTGTATTCTTTTTTATTTTAAGCCAATAATTCCAGGGGTAGATACTGTCAATGATGATCTCTGATGTTGCTTATGTAAGCATTACATAAGAACACCCTGGAAGAACCCTACGGCTTTACGCGGTGTATTAGATGGTATTAGCTAGTGTATTAGCTAGTATATTAGGTAACGTATTACCTAGTGTATTAGGTAACGTATCACCTAGTGTGTTAGGTAACGTATCACCTAGTGTATCAGGTAACGTATCACCTAGTGTGTCAGGTAACGTATCACCTAGCGTATTAGGTAACGTATTAGAATACGAGGCGGAACGTAGACGTTCCGGAACTAGGGTCTTCCAGGTATATAGAGACTCGATCCTCCGCAGATAGACATCATCAATTGCATCAAGTTCATCCACTTCACTTACTTCACTACATCGTTCACCCTGTTGTCCTCCGACCTCCGCTTACGCAAATTAACAGATACTGGATTTAGATTTTATTTATTAAACCTTTATAAGATATTTTAGGTGTATTTCTTTTGGTTTAATTTTATAATATAATTTTTGCGATCTCTAGTAATTTCTATACCTAGGAAATAGGAAACTGGTCCCAAATTTGTCAATTCTAGGTCTTTGCCTAGTTTTGTTTGGATTTTATTTATTTATTTAATATTTAGGCCAAATACTAGTAGATCGTCTATATGGCAGATTATTATAATGCCTAGTGTATTATTTTTAAATACTGCCTAATCTGTAAAGATAGGATAAAATCCTTCTTTTTTAAGGTTATTTGCTAGGTGGTTATACCATATTCTTGGTGATTGTTTTAGGCCATATAGAGCTTTATTCAATTTATATACCTTATTTGGTATTGCAGTAACACCTTCTAGTTGTTCTATATATAGCTCCTTATCTATATTAGCATGCGTAAACGCATTTTTAAAGTCCTATTATACTATTTCCTAATTATAGTAAGCTGCTAAATATAGTAGCATTTTGTACACTTCTAGGCGGCAAGTATTTGCGAAGGTTTCTTTATAATCTATGCCATATTGCTAACTAAAGCCTTTTACTACCCATCTGGCTTTATATTTAATTATTTAGTTATTTTAATCTGTTTTAATCTTATATACCCATTAAGTTTTTAGAGCCTTTTTATTATTAGGTAGTAAATTAACAATATTCTAGGTCTTTTGTTTTTTAAGTTAATCGATTTCTACACCCATTACTGTTTGCCAATTTAGCCAATTAGGCAATTTTATAGCTTCTCTATAGGACCTTGGTTCATTTTAATTGGTTCCTAAAAGAGCTAGTTTATCTATATTATCATCCTCTAATTTACTAGATTAATTTATCCTTAATATTTAATTTTATCTGGTTTAATTTTGTGTGGCAGATTGGTTTTGTCTAATAGATTAATTTTGTTTAACAGATTGATTTTATTTAGTAGCTTAATTTTATTTAATAGCTTAATTTTATTTATTTATCTGTTTATCTCTTTCGTTTAAATTAAATAGACTATTTTTATTGACTTCTAGGTCGGCTTCTTTGCTAGCATTAAAATTATAAAACTGGTTTTTTAGTATTTTAACATCTCTAGCCTAAGTAAACCTTTTTGAATCTATGTTATATAATCTGTAAAGATTACTTCCAAATCTAAGTAATATCGCCTTTTTAGCTCTAGGCTCGGGTTTTTTAAGTCCTTTAGCTTTGTTTTTATAATACGTAATTAATCTAAATACTTTAATATTTGTAATATCTGGTTTTGTATTATAAAGTGCTTTATAAGGTGTTTTGAATTGCAATTAACTATATGGAGTCCTATTATATAGGTAAACTACTATACTTACTGCTTCCCCCTAAAGGTTCTTTAGTAGTTTTACAGTAAATAAAATACAGCGTACCTTTTCTAGTATTATTCTATTTATTCGTTCTATTAACCTATTTTGTTTATAGGTATAAGCAGCTAAATATTGCTAAATAATACCGTATGTAAAGCAGGCTCCTTTAAACCTTTTATTTATAAATTTACCCCCCTAATTTAATTTTAGGTATTGTCAATGATGATCTCTGATGTTGCTTATGTAAGCATTACATAAGAACACCCTAGAAGAACCCTACGGCTTTACGCGGTGTATCAGATAGTATCAGCTAGTGTATCAGCTAGTGTATCAGATGGTATCAGCCAGTGTATCAGCTAGTGTATCAGGTAACGTATCACCTAGTATATTAGGTAACGTATCACCTAGTGTGTCAGGTAACGTATTACCTAGTGTATCAGGTAACATATCACCTAGTGTGTTAGGTAACGTATTACCTAGCGTATCAGGTAACGTATCAGAATACGAGGCGGAACGTAGACGTTCTAGAACTAGGGTCTTCCAGGTATATAGAGACTCGATCCTCCGCAGATAGACATCATAAATTGCATTAAGTTCATCCACTTCACTTACTTTACTACATCGTTCACCCTATCGTCCTCCGACCTCCGCTTACGCAAATTAACAGGTTATAAGCCTAGCTGCTCTAACCTTAACTAAATCTCGATCAATTTTCGACTAAAACTCTAAAATCTGACCTCGACCAAATATTAATCAATTATTAACCAATTTTTTAATTAAATCTGAACTATATCTTGAGTCAATTTCATCTCTATTTTACTATCACTTGAATTTTATTCTAGTCAAATTTTGATCGAATCTTAATCGAATCTTAAGTATATCATTTGGTTTATCTATTCTTTTAATCGTATCTATTTGTTTAAATCCTATTATTCGATTTTATTTGTCTAAATCCTATCATTCTATTTTACTTATCTAAATCCTATCATTCGATTTTGTCTAAATCCTATTATTCGATTTTGTTCAAATCCTATTATTTAATTCTATTTATCTATTCGCAGATAAAATGTTAGATAAAATCTTAATCGAAAAGCTTATTGGCCAATCCAACTACAAAGTCTAAAGCCTTCGGGTTTAATTACTTCTCATAAAAGGATCGCTTAGTAATACTATAGAAGAAGGAGTTACCCCAAAAGGGGAAAACAACCAAAAAGCCTTAGCCAATATAAGGCTGACAATTAAGGATAGACCTCTCTTGCAAATACGGTATTCCAAAACAGCTCTAGAAGCATGGAAACTATTAAAAAATCTCTATAGCCCAAAAGGGTTTAGCTCGGAATTCTTAATCTACAAAGAGCTTCTTGAGACTACCTTATCTAAATACTCTTCTATAGAGGAGTATTTAAATAAAGTAAAGCAACTTACCGACCAATTGAAAGCCAAAGGCATAGAATTACCAAATTAGGTAATTATTACTTAGGTTTTAAATAACCTAACCAGCCCTTATAAGGGATTTGTTATAATGGTTACCCAATCTTATAGAACCAATCCTAGTACCATTAACTTAGAAAACATGTTTTCTAACTTACTAGACGAATCTAGAAGACAGGTATCTAAAGATCAGGAAATAGCCTTAGTTATAGGGTCTAAACGACCTAGGACCAATCAGACAAATCAAATACATAAAAACAAGTACTGCAAGAAGTGTAGAACAACTACACATTCTATAAAGGACTGTTTTTATCTATTTCCTAAAAAGGCCCTAAAAGGTTTTAAAACCAAGCACCATTATAAGCTAAAACCTCAAGAAGCTCTCGTGTCTATAAATACTAGTGATAACTATCCTCCTAGTAATATAGAAGAAGACGATTTCGAAATCGATCTTGATCTAATAGATACCGATCAGGTACTTATTACCAATAAAAAACCCCAACCAAATCAAAAAGGAGCTAATTTTGTATTAGACTCAGGAGCTACTAAGCATCTAATGACCAAAAAGGAATACTTTACAAGCTTTAAAGATTCCTATGGGAAAATTAGTTGGGGAACCAATGCATTAATTAATTATATTAGAATCGGAAATATTAAATTAGTAAATAAAGGAAACAAAATTGTACTAGAAAACTGCAGATATGCACCCAATTTTCAATACAATCTTATCTCTATTAATAAGCTAGATTAGCTTAGCTATAAAATTATAGTTAAGGGTAGTTAAGCCCATATTTATAAAAATAAGTAACTACTTATCTTAGCTATAGGAAGAAACTCCCTATACTATATAGATATAGTACAAAACAATCTACTTAGTAAAAAGACTAAAAAAGTTAAAAGCAAGCAAATAAAATCAATTAAGCCAACAAATAAAATTAATTTGCTTAAACAAGCAAATCAAATTAAACTTTAGCACTAAAGAATGGGCTATATAAATCCTATTTCACTACAAAAGACTCTAGGTCTTTAGTCAAATATTCCATTTAACAAATGCGAAATTTATATAGAATTAAAGCTAACAAGTCAGCGAAATAAAGAAATTACACCAAAAGCAAAAGGTTACCTAGAAAAGGTAGTAACTAACTTATATGGACCAATATCCCCTAAAACTATAAATAGTAAAAGATACATTATTTTCTTCCTAGATTTAGCTACTAGATATTTAGAATTTAAATTACTAAAATCTAAATTAGAAGCCTATAAAGCTTTTATAGAATTCAAAAATCGGGCTAAAAATCTATTAAAAAGGAAAATATAATACCTGAAATCAAATTAGGGGGGTGAATTTATAAACAAAAGGTTTAAAGGAGCCTGCTTTATATATGGTATTATTTAGTAATATTCGGCTGCTTATACCCACGAATAAAATAGGTTAATAGAACGAATAAATAGAATAATACTAGAAAAGGTACGCTATATTTTATTCACTACAAAACTACTAAAGAACCTTTAGGGGGAAGCAGTAAGTATAGTAGTTTACCTATATAATAGGACTCTACATAGTCAATTACAATTCAAAACGCCTTATAAAGCACTTTATAATATAAAACCAGATATTATAAATATTAAAGTATTTAGATTAGTTGCGTATTATAAAAACAAAGCTAAAGGACTTAAAAAACTAGAGCCTAGAGCTAAAAAGGCGATATTACTTGGATTTAGAAGTAATCTTTACAGATTATATAATATAGATTTAAAAAGGCTTACTTAGGCTAGAGATGTTAAAATACTGGAAAACCAGTTTTATAATTTTAATACTAGCAAAGAAGCTGACCTAGAAGTCAACGAAAAAAGTCTGTTTAATTTAAACAATAAACAGATAAATAAACAAAATTAAGCTATTAAATAAAATTAAGCTATTAAACAAAATTAATCTATTAAACAAAATTAATTTGTTAGACAAAATCAAACCAGATAAAATTAAACCAGACAAAATTAAATATTAAGGATAAATTAATCCAGTGAATTAGAGGATAATAATATAGACAAACTAGCTCTTCTAGTAACTAATAAAAATAAACCAAGGTCCTATAGAGAAGCTATAAAATCGCATAATTAGCCAAATTGGCAAACAGCGATGGGTGTAAAAATTGATTAACTTAAAAAATAAAAGACCTAAAATATTGTTGATCTACTACCCAATAGAAAGGCTCTAAAAACTTAATAGGTGTATAAAATTAAAATATATTAAAATAACCAAATAATTAAATATAAAGCCAGATAGGTAGTAAAAGGCTTTAGTTAATAATATGGCATAGATTATAAAGAAACCTTCGTAAATACTTGCCGCCTAGAAGTGTATAAAATGCTACTATATTTAGCAGCTTACCATAATTAGGAAATAGTATAATGGGACTTCAAAAATGTGTTTACGCACGCTGATATAGATAAAGAGCTATATATAGAACAACCAGAAGGTATTACTATAATACTAAATAAGGTATATAAATTAAATAAAGCTCTATATGGCCTAAAACAATTACTAAGAATATAGTATAACCACCTAGCAAATAACCTTAAAAAAGAAGGATTTTATCCTATCTTTACAGATNAGGCAGTATTTAAAAATAATACACTAGGCATTATAATAATCTACTATGTAGATAATCTACTAGTATTTGGCCTAAATATTAAATAAATTAATAAAATCTAAATAAAACTAGGTAAAGACCTAGAATTGACAAATTTAGGACTAGTTTCCTATTTCCTAGGTATGGAAATTACTAGAGACTGTAAAAATAAGGTTATAAAATTAAACCATAAGAAATACACCCAAGATATCTTATAAAGGTTTAATAAATAAAATCTAAATCTAGTATCTACCCCTGGAATTATTAGCTTAAAAATGGAAAAGAATACAAAATAGGCCTCTCCTAAAGATATAAAATAGTATTAATAAGAAGTAGGAAGCCTAATATACTTATTTATAAAGACTAGGCCTAATATAGCCTATAATGTAAATACCTACGCTAGATTTATATTAAATCCAAATAAAATATATTACTAGGCACTAAATTAAATTTAAAAATACCTAAATTATACCCCTACCTTAGGAATTACCTATTCTAAATAATTAGAACCTTACATTTTAGGTTACTGCGATTTAGATTAGGGGGGTAATATAATAGGTTAAAAATCAATAAGCGCATACTACTTCTTATTTGGTAGAAGCCCTATAAGCTAGGTAAGTTAATTATAAAAAACAGTTGCTTTATCTAGCTATAAAGCTAAATATATGGCCCTAAAAGAGGCTATAAAGGAATACCTATATTTAATAAGTGTTATTAAACAGCTTAATATAGAAAATAAAGAAAAATTCCATTTGTTTATAGACAGCCTATCAGCAATTAAATTGGCGAATAATCTAGAATATTATGCCAAGACCAAGCATATTAATATATAATACCACTTTATATAAGAACACGTAACAAATAATATAATATAGCTAAGCTATATAAGTATAATAGAACAGCTAGCTGATATGCTTACCAAAGCACTAAGTGGACCTACTTTTAAGAATTTGGTTAGGCAGATAAACTTACTACTAATAGATAAATAAAATTGATAAACAAAATCAGCAGACACTCTTTTCCTTCCTAATTAAACCTTTTATTCCCACTAGGTTTTAGCCATAGGCTAAGGTTTTTATTAAGGCTGCTTAACTTACTTCTTAGGTTACTTAATACATAAAATTAATAAACAAAATTAATAAACAAAATTAATAAACAAAATTGATAAACAAAATATTGCAATACAATATATTGTTTATGTAAATTTGCGTAAGCGGAGGTCGGAGGACGACAGGGTGAACGATGTAGTGAAGTAAGTGAAGTGGATAAACTTGATGCAATTAATGATGTCTATCTGCGGNGGATCGAGTCTCTATATACCTGGAAGACCCTAGTTCCGGAACGTCTACGTTCCGCCTCGTATTCTGATACGTTACCTGATACGCTAGGTGATACGTTACCTGACACACTAGGTGATACGTTACCTGATACACTAGGTGATACGTTACCTGATACACTAGGTGATACGTTACCTGATACACTAGCTGATACACTGGCTGATACCATCTGATACACTAGTTGATACACTAGCTGATACCATCTGATACACCGCGTAAAGCCGTAGGGTTATTCCAGGGTGTTCTTATGTAATGCTTACATAAGCAACATCAGAGATCATCATTGACATAGCTGATACCATCTGATACACCGCGTAAAGCCGTAGGGTTCTTCCAGGGTGTTCTTATGTAATGCTTACATAAGCAACATCAGAGATCATCATTGACAGTTTATGGGGGCGTGTTAATAATAATCTCTGATGTTGCTTATGTAAGCATTACATAAGAATACCCTGGAAGAACCCTACGGCTTTACGCGGTGTATTAGATGGTATCAGCTAGTGTATTAACTAGTGTATTAACTAGTGTATCAACTAGTGTATTAGATGGTATTAGCTAGTGTATTAGCCAGTGTATTAGGTAACGTATTACCTAGTATATTAGGTAATGTATCACCTAGTGTATCAGGTAATGTATTACCTAGTGTGTTAGGTAATGTATCACCTAGTATATTAGGTAACGTATTAGAATACGAGACGAAACGTAGACATTCTGGAACTAGGGTCTTCCAGGTATATAGAGACTTAATCCCTAGTAGATAGATATTATTAATTGCATTAAGTTCATCCACTTTACTTACTTTACTATATTATTTACCCTGTTGTCCTCCGACCTCCGCTTACGCAAATTAACAGGTTATGAGCCTGGCTGCTCTAACCTCAACTAAATCTCAATTAATTTTCGACTAAAACGACAAAATCTGACCTTGATTAAATATCAATCAATTATTGACCAATTTTTTGATTAAATCTGAACTAGATCTTAAGTTAATTTTATCTCTATTTTACTTTTACTTGAATTTCACTTTAAGTTAAATCTTGTTTGAATCCTATTTAAATCTTAATTAAATCTTAATTAAATCTGAAGTATATATCATTTGATCTATCTATTTATTTAATTTTATTTACTTGTCTAAATCCTATTATTTGATTCTACTTGTCTAAATCCTATTATTTGATTCTACTTGTCTAAATCCTATTATTTAATTCTACTTGTCCAAATCCTATTATTTAATTTTATCTGTTCAATCCTATTGTTTAAATTCTATTTATCTATTCGTAGATAAAATGTCAGATAAAATCTTAATTGAAAAGCTTATTGGCTAATCCAACTACGAAGTCTGGAGCCTTCGGGTCCAATCACTTCTTATAAAAGGATTGTTAATTTGCGTAAGCGGAGGTCGGAGGACGACAGGGTGAACGATGTAGTGAAGTAAGTGAAGTGGATGAACTTAATGCAATTGATGATGTCTATCTGCTGGGGATCGAGTCTCTATATACCTGGAAGACCCTAGTTCCNGAACGTCTACGTTCCGTCTCGTATTCTGATACGTTACCTAATACACTAGGTGATACGTTACCTGACACACTAGGTGATACATTACCTGATANACTAGGTGATACGTTANNTGATACACTAGGTGATACGTTACCTGATACACTGGCTGATACACTGGCTGATACCATCTGATACACTAGTTGATACACTAGTTGATACACTAGTTGATACACTAGTTGATACACTAGTTGATACACTAGTTGATACACTAGCTGATACCATCTGATATACCGCGTAAAGCCGTAGGGTTCTTCCAGGGTGTCCTTATGTAATGCTTATATAAGCAACATTAGAGATCATTATTGACACGCCCCTATAAACAATATATTGTATTACAATATTTTGTTTATTAATTTTGTTTATTAATTTTGTTCATTGATTTTGTTTATTAATTTTATGTATTAAGTGACCCAAGAAGTAAGTTAAGCAGCCTTAATAAAAATCTTAGCCTATGGCCAAAACCTAGTGGGAATAAAAGGTCCAATTAGGAAGGAAAAGAGTGTCTGCTAATTGATTTTGTTTATCGATTTTGTTTATTAATTTTATTTATTTATTGGTAGCAAGTTCATCTGCCTGACCAAATTCTTAAAAGTAGGTCTACTTAGTGCTTTGGTAAGCATATTAGCTAGCTGTTCTTTCGTACTTATATGGCTTAGCTGTATTGTATTATTTGTTACGTGTTCTCGCACAAAGTGGTATTGTATATTAATATGCTTGGTCTTAGTATGATGTTCTGGATTGTTCGCTAATTTAATTGCTGATAGGCTGTCTGTAAATAAATGGAATTTTTCTTTGTTTTCTATATTAAGCTGTTTAATAACGCTTATTAAATATAGATATTTCTTTATAGCCTCTTTTAGGGCTATATATTCAGCTTTACAGCTAGATAGAGCAACTGTTTTTTGTAATTGACTTGCCCAGCTTATAGGGCTTCTACCAAATAAGAAGTAGTATGCGCTAGTTAATTTTCGACCTATTATATCACCCCCCTAATCTAAATTGCAGTAACCTAAAATATAAGGTTCTGATTGTTTAGAATAGGTAATTCCTAAGGTAGGGGTGTAATTTAGGTATTTCCAAATTTGATTTAGTGCCTGGTAATGTATTTTATTTAGATTTAACATAAATCTAGCGCAGGTATTTATGTTATAGGCTATGTTAGGCCTAGTCTTTATAAATAAGTATATTAGGCTTCCTACTTCTTATTAATACTGTTTTATATCTTTAGAAAAGGCCTGTTTTGTATTCTTTTCCATTTTTAAGCTAATAATTCCAGGGGTAGATACTAGATTTAGATTTTGTTTATTAAACCTTTATAAGATATTTTGGGTATATTTCTTTTAGTTTAATTTTATAACCTTATTTTTACGATCTCTAGTAATTTCCATACCTAGGAAATAGGAAACTGGTCCCAAATTTGTTAATTCTAGGTCTTTGCCTAGTTTTGTTTGAATTTTATTTATTTGTTTAATATTTAGGCCAAATACTAGTAAATCGTCTACATGGCAGATTATTATAATGCCTAGTGTATTATTTTTAAATACTGCCTGATCTGCAAAGATAGGATAAAATCCTTCTTTTTTAAGGTTATTTGCTAGGTAGTTATACTATATTCTTAGTAATTGTTTTAGGCCATATAGAGCTTTATTTAATTTATATACCTTATTTGGTATTATAGTAACACCTTCTAGTTATTCTATATATAGCTCCTTATCTATATCAGCGTGCGTAAATGTATTTTTAAAGTCCTATTATACTATTTCCTAATTATGGTAAGCTGCTAAATATAGTAGTATTTTGTACACTTCTGGGCGGCAAGTATTTATAAAGGTTTCTTCATAATCTATGCCATATTGCTAACTAAAGCCTTTTACTACCTATCTGGCTTTATATTTAATTATTTAGTTATTTTAATCTATTTTAATCTTATACACCTATTGAGTTTTTAGAGCCTTTCTATTGGGTGGTAGATTAATAATATTTTAGGTCTTTTGTTTTTTAAGTTAATCGATTTCTACACCCATCGCTATTTGCTAATTTGGCCAATTATGTGATTTTATAGCTTCTCTATAGGACCTTGGTTTATTTTAATTGGTTCCTAAAAGAGCTAGTTCGTCTATATTATCATCCTCTAATTCACTAGATTGATTTATCCTTAATATTTAATTTTATCTGGTTTAATTTTATCTAATAGATTAAGATTAATTTTGTTTAACAGATTAATTTTGTTTAATAGCTTGATTTTATTTAATAGCTTAATTTTATTTATTTATCTATTTATCTCTTTCGTTTAAATCAAACAGACTTTCTTTATTGACTTCTAGGTTGGCTTCTTTGCTAGTATTAAAATTATAAAACTAGTTTTCTAGTATTTTAATATCTCTAGCCTAAGTAAGCCTTTTTGAATCTATGTTATATAATCTGTAAAGATTACTTCTAAATCTAAGTAATATCGCCTTTTTAGCTCTAGGCTCTAGTTTTTTAAGTCCTTTAGCTTTGTTTTTATAATACGCAATTAATCTAAATACTTTAATATTTATAATATCTGGTTTTATATTATAAAGTGCTTTATAAGGCGTCTTAAATTATAATTGACTATATGGAGTCCTATTATATAGGTAAACTGCTATACTTACTGTTTCCCCCCAAAGGTTCTTTAGTAGTTTTGTAGTGAATAAAATACAGCGTACCTTTTCTAGTATTATTTAATTTATTCGTTCTATTAACCCATTTTATTTGTGGGTATAAGCAGCCGAATATTACTAAACAATACCGTATGTAAAGTAGGCTCCTTTGAACCTTTTGTTTATAAATTCACCCCCCTAATCTAATTTTAGGTATTATATTTTCCTTTTTAATAGATTTTCAGCTTAATTTTTGAATTTTATAAAAGCTTTATAGGCTTCTGATTTAGATTTTAGTAATTTAAATTCTAAATATCTAGTAGCTGAATTTAGGAAGAAAATAATGTATCTTTTACTATTTATAGTTTTAGGGGATATTAGTCCATATAAGTTAGTTACTACCTTTTTTAGGTAAACTTTTGCTTTTGGTATAATTTCTTTATTTCGCTAACTTGTTAGCTTTAATTCTATATAAATTTCGCATTCATTTAATAGAATATTTAATTATAGACCTAGAGTCTTTTATAGTGAAATAGGATTTATATAGCCCATTCTTTAGTGCTAAAGTTTAATTTTATCTACTTGTTTAAGCAAATTGATTTTGTTTGTTGGCTCAATTTTATTTATTTGCTTGCTTTTAACCTTCTTAGTCTTTTCACTAGGCAGATTATTTTGTACTATATCTATATAGTACAGGGAGTTTCTTCCCATGGCTAAGATAAGCAGTTGTTTATTTTTGTATATATAGGCTTAACCGCCCTTAACAACAATTTCATAGCTAAGTTAATCTAGCTTACTAATAGAGATAAGATTGTATTAAAAATTGGGTGTATATCTATAGTTTTCTAGTACAATTTTGTTTCCTTTATTTATTAATTCGACATTTCCGATTCCAATATAATTAATTAATGCATTAGTTCCCCAACTAATTTTCCCATAGGAATCTTTAAAGCTTGTAAAGTATTCCTTTTTAGTTATTAGATGCTTAGTAGCTCCTAAGTCTAATACAAAATTAGCTCCTTTTTAATTTGGTTAGGGGTTTTTATTAGTAATAAGTACCTAATCGGTATCNATNAGATNAAGATCGATTTCNAAATCGTCTTCTTCTATATTACTAGGATAGTTATCACTAGTATTTATAGACACAAGAGCTTCTTAAGGTTTTAGCTCATATTGGTGCTTGGTTTTAAAGCCTTTTGGGGCCTTTTTAGGAAATAGATAAAAACAGTCCTTTNTAGAATGCGTAGTTNTTCTACACTTCTTNNAGTACTTGTTTTTATGTATTTNATTTATCTAATTAGTCCTAGGTCGTCTAGACCCTGTAACCAAGGCTATTTCCTGATCTTTAGATACCTGTCTTCTAGATTCGTCCAGCAAGTTAGAAAACAGGTTTTCTAAGTTAATGGTACTAGAATTGGTTCTATAAGATTGGGTAACCATTATAACAAATCCCTCGTAAGGACTGGTTAGGTTATTTAAAACCCAAGCAATAATTACCTGATTTAGCAATTCTATGCCTTTGGCTTTTAATTGGTTGGTAAGTTGCTTTACTTTATTTAAATACTCCTCTATAGAAGAGTATTTAGATAAGGTGGTCTTAAAAAGCTCTTTATAGATTAAGAATTCCGAGCTAAACCCTTTTGGGCTATAAAGATTTTTTAACAGTTTCTATGCTTCTAGAGCTGTTTTAGAATACCGTATTTGCAAGAGAGGTCCATTCTTAATTATCAGCCTTATATTAGCTAAGGCTTTTTAGTCGATTTCCCCTTTTAGGGTAACTCCTTCTTCTATAGCATCACTAAGCGATCCTTTTACGAGAAGTGATTAGACCCGAAGGCTCCAGACTTCGTAGTTGGATTGCCCAATGAGCTTTTTAATTAAGATTTTGTCTGACATTTTATCTGCGAATAGATCAATAGAATTTGAACGATAGGATTAAATAGATAAAATTGAATAATAGGATTTGGACAAGTAGAATTGAATGATAGGATTTGGATAAGTAAATAAAATTAAATAAACAGATAGATTAAATGATATATACTTCAGATTCGATTAAGATTCGATTAAGATTTAAATAGAATTCAAACAAGATTTGACTTAAAGTGAAATTTAAGTGAAAGTAAAATAGAGATGAAATTGACTTAAGATCTAGTTTAGATTTAATCAAAAAATTGGTTAACAATTAATTAATATTTAATCGAGGTTAGATTTTATCATTTTAGTCAAAAATTGATCGAGATTTAGTTGAGGTTAGAGCAGCCGGGCTTATAACCTATTAATTTGCGTAAGCGGAGGTCGGAGGACAACAGGGTAAACGATGTAGTGAAGTAAGTAAAGTGGATGAACTTAATGCAATTAATAATGTCTATCTGCTGGGGATCGAGTCTCTATATACCTGAAAGACCCTAGTTCCGGAACGTCTACGTTCCGTCTTGTATTCTGATACGTTACCTAATATACTAGGTGATACGTTACCTGATATACTAGGTGATACATTACCTAATACACTAGGTAATACGTTACCTGATATACTAGGTGATACGTTACCTAATACACTGGCTGATACCATCTGATACACTAGTTGATACACTAGTTGATACACTAGCTAATACCATCTAATACACCGCGTAAAGCCGTAGGGTTCTTCCAGGGTGTCCTTATGTAATGCTTATATAAGCAACATCAGAGATCATCATTGACAGTCCTCCGACCTCCGCTTACGCAAATTAATAGGTAATATGTTACCTAACACACTAGGTGATACGTTACCTAATACACTAGGTAATACGTTATCTAATACACTAGCTAATATACTAGCTGATACCATCTAATATACTAGTTGATACACTAGCTGATACCATCTAATACACCGCGTAAAGCCGTAGGGTTCTTCTAGGGTGTTCTTATATAATGCTTATATAAGCAACATTAGAGCTCATCATTAACAACTATTATATTTTCTGCCTTTATTAGGCCTTCTTGGAGCCCTTAGGTGTTTACCCCCTATAGCATTAAGGCTTAGGATCCTCTTACCTAAGATAGCCTCTATACCTTTAACTCCTATACGCCTCCCTAGTGTTAGTCCAACCAGTATTATATTGCGGTAGATGGTTTTTTAGTACTCTTTTATGCTCTACTTTAGCTTCTTTCTCTCTCTTACTGTTATCTTTACTGGTCTCTTACGCGTCTCCCTTCCTCCTCTATATAGGCCTAGGCCCTAATATAGCGCCATTCTTCTTCTACTTTCTCTCTTCCCTACTTTAGGGTTATTGGTTTGCTCTCCTGTAGGGCACCTTAAGGTTACTCTATAGTTTGTTTAGGCGTATCTTAATGTACTTTATAATATTAAAGTTGCGCTCCCTTTATACCCTTTATATTGCAGCGGCTTTAATATATAATTATAGGGGGGGGGTATTAGCTTCCTTCTTAAGTAGTATTATAGCCGTTTACTTTTTTTTTTTTATGTCCGTTGTATTATACTACGTACAATACTACGCATGCAGCCTCTAGGCTATGGCGCCATAGTTCTATATATATGAATCCTTTCTAGGCAGCTTAATATATACTAGTAGCTATGTCCTAGTAGTTTATAGTTCCTTAGTAAACTAGGTTACTATAACTACTAAGGAATAAGAAATCCTAACACCTGTCCCTGTCCTTTTGCAATTTATTTCTGTCCTTTTGCTCTCTAATATCTTTTTAAGAGCCTAGTAGGAGTTGCCTCCTTCTAGAATCCTATCTGTTTTATTCTTCTATAGAATCTTCGCGTACTAGTTTAGCTGCTTTAAGAGTCTCGCAGTCTTTACTATTAGTAAAGTGTTTTTCTTTACAATTAATNCAAAGAGGGGTAGTGTGCTTGCAAGGCTTGCCCATTGCCATACAGGTAGGGCAGCAGTGGTCTTTAGATAAATGTGCAGCCGCATAAAATCTACAGGCCCTAGTAGAGCATCTATCTCCTATATGGCCAAATTTTTGATAGCTAGTGCACTGCGTAGTAGGAGAGACTTCGAGGTAATTTACTACCTTAGTAGCTGTACCTGCAATTAATATCTCTTTTTGCTTAAGGATTTCTTATCTTTTTTCCTCGTTTTTTATAGTAAAAACTATAGAGCCAAATCTGGTCTGTAGATCGTGTCTTTTTACACTAAATAAGATCTATCTAGGTAGTCCTTGTATCCTTATAGGATTAAAAGTCTCAATTTCTTCTTTTAGAAGCTTAGAGCCTCCTTCTCCTAGGAACGGTATAGTAGGAACCCCGTAGGCTACAATTTAAACCCATAGTTCTAGTTTTTGTTCTCTTTAAAAGGTAAAGCAATTATACCAGATATCCTTATATTTGACTAGGAAATCTATATTATACTCTTTTATAGTTATAAGGAGAATATTTTGTTTTCCTTTAGTTCTAGCTATAGACGCTAGTACTGGCTTTTTTACTTGCAGTTTTGATGCAAATAGTTAATTAACTTTGTTTTGTATAGAGAATGTATCTAGGAATTAGTCCTTTTCGTCTGTAATTAGGACTAGCTTCCTTTCTTATAGCTGCTTTTTCTTACTTCTAGTAGAGGTAGAGCTAGAGCTAGGCGTGCTACTAGTTACCCTACTAGAAGACGGAGGGGTAGACGATGATAAGGAAGGTAGGGTAGGTAGTTATATAGTAGAGTTCGACATGCCTGCTTATCTAGGCCTCTACCTTAGTTTTTAAGTAGCTTTCCCTTACCTTGCCCTAGGGCTTAGGGCTTTCTATAAGCAGTTAGCTGCTACCACCAATAATACGGGGAATTTCACTAGTTCTCTTGGGTATTTTATAATAGGATAGACCTAAGTTCTAGTCTGCCCCCCAGCAGTTTATATAAGAGTCTCCTCCTAGAGTTGGTATGCTTTTGTACGGCTTGGGAGTCTTTTATAGCCTCTAGTTTTACGCCTTTTATTATTGTTTCCGCCGGTATAGGCTTAAGCTACCATTTACAGGGGTTGTAACTCCCGTCTTACGCGCCTACTAATGTAATCCTATAAAGGCGTTATAGCTGCATCCTGTAATATGGAAGCCTTAGGTACCTTTTACGGTTAAGGCCTAGCTAAAAAGCCTCCCCCGCCTAAGTAACTTCTGTTTACTCCTTAAGCGTACCTCACTAGCGTACTGCCCTAGCGAGCAGTCCTATCTATTGGTACACCAACACGTGTATCCGTTCTCTTAAGCTACGTAGTAGTCTTTCCGGCTAGGACGTAATCCTACCTACCTACTAGGTGTACTAGGGGTTAGAGCCTAGCTAAGGGGTAAGGTCCCTAAAGCTAGCAATAGCTACTACGTACTACGCCCTGTAGGAGGCTGTAGTAGTATAGGGGCGCTACACCCTATACTACTGCCAGTTCCCGTTTTGCGTTGCCTATAGGAGTCTCCTTATAATAGGCCAACCGTATCTTATAGGAGGGGGCTATAGAACAGGTCCTGTGCTAGGTGTTATAGCTTAAACAAATGCCTCTAAACCGAAGCTTGAACGAATGCTGTATTACGAAGATACTAAGCTAAAGAGAAGGAAAAGGGGTCGCCAGGACTAATGTAAACAAATATATAGGGTGAGCCGCCAAGGCGCTAGCTTTAGGCGGGCTAATCGTAGGTTAGTAGAATTTGGTAGAATTTGGCAGATAACGTGCGATAGCGCCGTTACATCACCTCCCTCTTTAAAGAAAGCCTGCTTTTAGGCTTAGTTAGAAATAGGGTAGCACTAGGCTTATAAACGTAGGATTACAAAATATAAAATAAGGAGATAAAGGGGATATAAATANGTCTAGACTAAGTATAAAGGGCAATTATAGGCTAAGTGGAAGCACTAGGCTAGAAAGAGTAGCCGCTAAAAGTCTTGGCACAAATCTAACTAATTAGACAACTTTAACTGGTGGTTAAAGTTCCTAGACATCTGATATTTTACGGTACTGGCAGAAAACGGTAGAATATAGCAGAATTTGGCAGACAGCTATATTAGGGCTTTAGGGCGTTTTTATCCCTATATTCTTCCGGTAACTTATCATCTTTATTATACTAGCATTCCATTTATTCGTCTAGGTACTTTAGGGGTCTAGGCGCATTAGGGTATTAGTTATAGAATTCTTTAAGCTTCTAGGGGCAGCCTATAAAGTTCTATATAGGGTACTAGGTTAGGTTAGGATCGTAGCCCTTCTATTAAATACGGTATTTTAGCGTTCCCCGTACTATCTTACAGGCTAGTATTTTATTAACCTCCCATTTACTATCACCGTTTACTTAAACTAGTAGGGGAGGCTCGTTCTTTTATCTAGGCAATAGATTGTTTATAGAAACCCATAGTTCTAGTTTTTGTTCTCTTTAAAAGGTAAAGCAATTATACCAGATATCCTTATATTTGACTAGGAAATCTATATTATACTCTTTTATAGTTATAAGGAGAATATTTTGTTTTCCTTTAGTTCTAGCTATAGACGCTAGTACTGGCTTTTTTACTTGCAGTTTTGATGCAAATAGTTAATTAACTTTGTTTTGTATAGAGAATGTATCTAGGAATTAGTCCTTTTCGTCTGTAATTAGGACTAGCTTCCTTTCTTATAGCTGCTTTTTCTTACTTCTAGTAGAGGTAGAGCTAGAGCTAGGCGTGCTACTAGTTACCCTACTAGAAGACGGAGGGGTAGACGATGATAAGGAAGGTAGGGTAGGTAGTTATATAGTAGAGTTCGACATGCCTGCTTATCTAGGCCTCTACCTTAGTTTTTAAGTAGCTTTCCCTTACCTTGCCCTAGGGCTTAGGGCTTTCTATAAGCAGTTAGCTGCTACCACCAATAATACGGGGAATTTCACTAGTTCTCTTGGGTATTTTATAATAGGATAGACCTAAGTTCTAGTCTGCCCCCCAGCAGTTTATATAAGAGTCTCCTCCTAGAGTTGGTATGCTTTTGTACGGCTTGGGAGTCTTTTATAGCCTCTAGTTTTACGCCTTTTATTATTGTTTCCGCCGGTATAGGCTTAAGCTACCATTTACAGGGGTTGTAACTCCCGTCTTACGCGCCTACTAATGTAATCCTATAAAGGCGTTATAGCTGCATCCTGTAATATGGAAGCCTTAGGTACCTTTTACGGTTAAGGCCTAGCTAAAAAGCCTCCCCCGCCTAAGTAACTTCTGTTTACTCCTTAAGCGTACCTCACTAGCGTACTGCCCTAGCGAGCAGTCCTATCTATTGGTACACCAACACGTGTATCCGTTCTCTTAAGCTACGTAGTAGTCTTTCCGGCTAGGACGTAATCCTACCTACCTACTAGGTGTACTAGGGGTTAGAGCCTAGCTAAGGGGTAAGGTCCCTAAAGCTAGCAATAGCTACTACGTACTACGCCCTGTAGGAGGCTGTAGTAGTATAGGGGCGCTACACCCTATACTACTGCCAGTTCCCGTTTTGCGTTGCCTATAGGAGTCTCCTTATAATAGGCCAACCGTATCTTATAGGAGGGGGCTATAGAACAGGTCCTGTGCTAGGTGTTATAGCTTAAACAAATGCCTCTAAACCGAAGCTTGAACGAATGCTGTATTACGAAGATACTAAGCTAAAGAGAAGGAAAAGGGGTCGCCAGGACTAATGTAAACAAATATATAGGGTGAGCCGCCAAGGCGCTAGCTTTAGGCGGGCTAATCGTAGGTTAGTAGAATTTGGTAGAATTTGGCAGATAACGTGCGATAGCGCCGTTACATCACCTCCCTCTTTAAAGAAAGCCTGCTTTTAGGCTTAGTTAGAAATAGGGTAGCACTAGGCTTATAAACGTAGGATTACAAAATATAAAATAAGGAGATAAAGGGGATATAAATANGTCTAGACTAAGTATAAAGGGCAATTATAGGCTAAGTGGAAGCACTAGGCTAGAAAGAGTAGCCGCTAAAAGTCTTGGCACAAATCTAACTAATTAGACAACTTTAACTGGTGGTTAAAGTTCCTAGACATCTGATATTTTACGGTACTGGCAGAAAACGGTAGAATATAGCAGAATTTGGCAGACAGCTATATTAGGGCTTTAGGGCGTTTTTATCCCTATATTCTTCCGGTAACTTATCATCTTTATTATACTAGCATTCCATTTATTCGTCTAGGTACTTTAGGGGTCTAGGCGCATTAGGGTATTAGTTATAGAATTCTTTAAGCTTCTAGGGGCAGCCTATAAAGTTCTATATAGGGTACTAGGTTAGGTTAGGATCGTAGCCCTTCTATTAAATACGGTATTTTAGCGTTCCCCGTACTATCTTACAGGCTAGTATTTTATTAACCTCCCATTTACTATCACCGTTTACTTAAACTAGTAGGGGAGGCTCGTTCTTTTATCTAGGCAATAGATTGTTTATAGCTTTCCGTAACTTATCCAGTAAGAAGATAGGGTAAACCCTAATTAAATCTGGGAGCTTTATCTTATACGAGTTGCCTATCTTCTTAAGAACCTTATATGGTCCTGCTATCTAGTAGTCTAGCTTATAGCTGGGTCGTTTGGTCTTTTAATTCCTTATTATAACCCAAATTATATCGCTAGGGGTAAAATCGGGCTCTTAATAGTGTTTATTCGCCTGCTATTCCATCAACCTTTAAGCTTTTTCTAGGTTCTTACGGGCTACCGTCCAGGCCTCCTCCAATCGTTTAGCATACTATTAGGCCTCAGTATAGGATAGCTTCTTTTATATAGTCTAGGGTTCTTTTAGCCTTTTCCAGTCAAAGCTTGTGTGAGGTAAGTATTCTATTTCTAGCTAAATTGGGGCAAACCCTATAGAGTTATAGGGTAAGGTTGCTTACGCGTAGTCTATTAAGGGTAGTAGTTTAGACCAGTTGTCCTAGAAATAGTTAATAAAGGGCCTAAGCCTCTGGTCTAGGTACTAATTTATAATCTCTGTCTAACCGTCTATCTGGGGGTAATAAGCTATAGAAAGCTTTAGCTTAATGCCTAGAATTTAGGTAAACTTATTCCAGAAGGCCGATATAAACTGTGGCCTATAATTAGACATAATAGTATCTAATAGTCCATAGATTTGGTAGACGTAATAGATATATAGCTAAGCTGCCTCTTTAGCATCAATATTCTTATAATAGGGAATTAAGAATGGGCGTTTACTAAAGCGGTTAACTATAACTATAACTATAACCTTTTACTACACATGCAACCTTACCAAAAGGTAGCGCCACACTTCAAAACTTACGCATACCCATCTTACCATCAAAAACAATCGATTTTCCAACTTTTAAGACCTAATTCCTACTGCCTAGCGAGCTAGAGGTGGATTTATTTGTCATTTTACGCCCTTATCCCAACAGAAAATTTTCTCTAGGGGTGGTCCTAGCTTGTAAGCGAGGCACGGACAGGAACACCAAAACTACTACCACTACTACTAATACCAATACTAATACCAATAGGGGCTAGTCTTTCTACTGCCTTTTAGCCTAATCTCCCCAGAAATCTTCTAGTAGGATTAGTAAGGAGAAAGGGTATAAGAATAGTCAAAACTAGGAAACCCCCCTATAAGATGCCAAAGTCTAATAGGCATAAAAAAAAACCTCCTATAGAAATAAGTGATAATGAGTCTACGACTACATTCACTTTTTCTGCCCCTTCTCCTTCTCCTGGCCTATTTGGGACAGGAGAAAAAAGAGGACATCCTCAGTCTTCTACTGAAAAAGAAAACCAAAAACCTGCAAAAAAGACAACAAAATTAATAACTTTTACGGCTGGTATTACACTAGTATATCTTTCCCTCCCCTTTCTCCTAAACAACACCTACAAAAGGCGCCTAGAAAGCCTAATACAGGCCTATAAAGGGGCTAGAAGGAAGAAGAAAAAGAAGAAGAAAAAGAATTAAGTTTAAATAGCTAGAGGACTATACCACGGAGTATTCTTAGCAGGGAGAAAATCCCTTTATAAAGGGAAAAGAAAAGGCAAAAGATATATCCTACAAGGATTAGTCGAAGAAGTTAAGAGCTCTCCGTAAGGAGGTAGCTCCTACTAAGGAAACCTACGCAGAGAGACTAAAGAAGAACCTCCCTTCCTCGTCCCCTCTACCCTCCTTACCAATACCATCTCCTACCCCTTCTACTTCTACTAGAAGTAAGAAAAAGCAGCTATAAGAAAGGAAGCTAGTCCTTATTACAAACCAAAAGGACCAACCTTTAGATACTTTCTCTATACGAAACCAAAAAGTCAATTAACTATTTGCATTAAAACTGCAAGTAGAAAAAGCCCAGTTCTAGGGGTCTATAGGAAGAACTAAAGGAAAACAAATTTCCTTTTTACAACACTATAGAAGAGTATAAATGCAGATTTCCTAGTCAAATATAAAGGAAATATGGTATAACTGCTTTACCTTTTAAAGAGAACAAAAACTAGAACCATGGGTTCAAATTATAGCCCACGGGGTTCCTACCCTACCTTTCCTAGGAGAATGAGGCTCTAAGCTTCTAAAAGAAGAAATTAAGACCCTTAATCCTATAAGGATACAAGGACTACCTAGATGGATCTCATTTAGTGAAAAAAGACACAATCCACAGACTAGATTTGGCTCTATAGTTTTTACTATAGAGAACGAAGAAAAAGACAAGAAATCCTTAAGCAAAAAGAGATATCAATTGCAGGTACAGCTACTAAGGTAGTAAAATACCTCGAAGTCTCTCCTACTACGCAGTGTACGAGCTGCCAAAAATTTGGCCATATAGGAGACAGGTGCTCTACTAGAGCCTGTAGATACTGTGCGGCTGCATATTTATCTAAAGACCATTCCTATTCTACCTATATAATAACAGGCAAACCTTACTAGNATACCACCCCTCTTTGCATTAACTGTAAAGAAAAACACTTTGCTAATAGTAAAGACTGCGAGACTCTCAAAGCAGCTAGACTAGTATGTGATGGAGATTCTATGGAAGAATAAAACAGATAGGATTCTAGAAGGAGGCAACTCCTACTAGGCTCTTAAAAAGATATTAGAGAGNAAAAGNANAGAAATAAATNGNANAAGGACAGGGANAGGTGTTAGGATTTCCTATNGTTTTTCCTACCGTTTTCTTATTCCCTAGTAGTTGCAGCACCTTAGTATTTTATTAAGGAGCTATAAACCCTTAGGGGTTTATAAACTACTAGGACATAGCTACTAGTACATGTTAAGCTGCCTAGAAAGGATTTATGTATATAGAACTATAGCGCCATAGCCTAGAGGCTGCATGCGCAGTATTGTACGTAGTATAATACAATCGGATATAAAAAAAAAAAACTATAACTATATCGTATCCGTTACGGTCCCTAGGTAGTTTATAAAAGTCTATAGAGATATACTGCTAAGGGCGCTCTAGTATTAGGAGTGGCTTAAGTAGTTCTAGGGTCTTATCCCGTAGGATTATAGCTCTCTAACAGTCTTCGCAGTTCCGTATATATTAATTAATATCCACAACCATTCTTAGCTAGTAGTAGCGGCAGTTAATAATTTTACGGGTCTTGTTCTTGCTAGGGTATACTATAAAGACTTAGCAATAAGCTTCGCGGATTAGTTTGGTTTATAGATTATTAATATTAGGGACTATAAGCCGCTCCTAGTATAGGAGTAATCCTTCCTCCGTTTTAAAATCGGGGTCTCCTTTTATAGCTTATTTACAGAGGGCCCTTAGGGTATTAGCCGTACGGTTTGCAGTTAGGAGGTAGTTAATTAGCCCTATTAGCTTATTTAAGGACTCCTCTATTAGTGCTAGCTCATTTTACTAGGAGTCTAGCTCCTTAAGGATTCGCGGGTTAAGCTATTCTAGATAGAGGAGGGCGTACATCCAATATTAGGTCTTTAGCTTATCCTAGGGTCCTACGTCTTATTCTCTTTAGGTAAGGGTATTAGCCTTAGAGTTTTACTTACTAGAACGATATATAATCGTAAAGAAGAATTAGGAGAGTATTTTAGCCTACTAGGCCTATTATCTAGTAAGCTGCTTTATAGTCATAAAGTACTCTAGGGCTTTATAATCTATATATATCTTAATCTAGGAGTTTATACCTTTAAGCTCTACGCGCTATTAGGAGAGTAATTAAATAATAGCTAGTATTTCTTTATTATATACTTTATAATTACACTTAGCCAGGTTTATTATCTTTAAGAAAAAAGCTATAGGGTACCATTTACCATCTGGATATAACGGTAATAGGATTCCCGCTATAACCCTATTAGAGGCGTCCGTTTCTAGCATTAATTTAAGGTCTAGGTTATAGTAATAAAGAATTAGGAAAGAAATAAGCCGATTCTTTATCTTTTTAAAGGCTTTTATATAGCTATTATTAAAAACAAAAGGCGTATCCTTCCTAGTTAGTTATATAAGAGGTTTTACCGCAATTCCGTAGTTATAAATAAACCAGTAGTAAAAGTTACAAAAGCCAAAAAAGGACTAGATTTCTTTTACCATATAAAGGGGCTTCTAGTTATAGATTGCCTCTACCTTCTTAGGGTTAACCTTAATTCCTTCTATAGTTACAATAAACCCGAGGTATTTTATACATTTTACCCTAAACTTGTATTTCTTAATATTAACTTATAAGCCCGCGTTCCGTAGTCTCTCTAGGACCTTCTTAACATAAACTTAATATTTAAGTTCGTCGTCTAAGTATATAAGAATGTCGTCTAGGTATGCCGTGCAGAATTTGTTAAGGTAATTAAAAAGAACATTATTTATATACCTTTAGTACATAGCCAGTCCGTTTATTAGTCTAAAAGGAAGAACTTTATATTTATAGGAACTATAACAGATACGGAATATTATTAAATCTTTAGATATAGGGTTTATTCTAATTTAGTGGAAAGCTTAGCGGATATTAAGTTTAGTAAAGATCTTCGCCTAGCTTAGACATATAAGGGTCTTATTAATTAAAGAAATAGGATACCGGTCCTTTTAAGTAATAGCGTTTAGCTTTTAATAGTTAATACAAAAATAAAGGCCTCTATTAGGCTTTTTTATAAATAGGATAGGGGAAGTAAAAGAGGCTTAACTTAGCTTAATAAACCCTTTATCTAGGTTGTTAATTAAGTACTACTTTATTACTTTTAGCTTATCTATTAATTAATAGTAGAGGGGGCTATAGCCTAGTAAGTTATTGGCTTCTAATTAAATCTTATAATTATATATCTAGTAGGGGGGTAACTTATCTAAGGCCGCCTTTAAGAATGTATCCTTATAGTTTATATAAATAGTAGGAAGAAGGCGTTCAATTAGTTCCTCATCGGTTTCCTTAGCTAGCCTTTCCTCTCTATTATTAATAATTTGGTTAATCTTATATAGGCTTATTATAAAGACCTTATTGTCCTTCCGGTATATATTAAAGTAGAACACTATAGCGCTAATTGCGGCGATATCTATAGTAGGGGGGTTGCCTAATAATAGGGGCGTACGTAACTTTAGGGACTTCTAGGGTACTAGCGTTATTATTACCCCTTTTAGCTCCTATTATATCTTTTAGAGGTTATCCCTTATATCCTATTAATACGTTCTTTTCTATACTGGTTAGATCTATGCAATTTAGACATTATCTATATTACTATTTATCCCGCTTTTATATATAGAGTCCTCTTTAAACATAGCGCTTTAGGAGAGTATCTTTATTAGTATGGAGTTCTTTTTAGCTTCGCGGTAGGCGTCTTCTTAGGTAAAGGCTAGGTCACGGGCCCGGATATTCTACTAGTAGGTAGAATTAGCCCTTACGGCTAGTGTCTTGCGGTTAGTTCAGATCTCCCTAATAAAGGAGGGCAACCTTAGTCTATCCTCTGGCCAGATAAACCGTCTTTATTATACGTTTAACTAGATATTAAAATAGGACATATATTTTTGTTTAAGGATTATATCGTAAAACCTTAGGTCTAGGATATAAAAGGGGATGCTATATTAGCGTTATCCGTCTAGAGCGATATATAGCTTTAAGATATAGGTAACGGGCTAACCGGCTTAGCCGTTATAGCCTTTTACCTAAATAGGCTTCTCTAGTTAGATGGCTTCTATATTTAGAAACTTGGCAATATTATTTATATAGGCAGTATTTATAAAGGCAAAGCTATTTACTTTAGTGTTAATAAGGGTAGTTATATTAACTCTATATCTATTTTAAGATACTATATATAAAAACGTAAAATGCTTTCCACCTATTAACTAACTAAGATTAATCTCTTTAAGATCGATAGGGTACCCTAGGGGGGAGTCTTTCCCTAGGGTTCCTCTTTTCCTAACTTATCTAATGTTTTTCCTTCCTCTATCTCCTTAATATCGCCTATATCTTTTAGCTCCGGGTAGGATAAGGTAAAGTAACCCTACTTATTATAGTTAAAATATATAGCTAAGGCAGGGTTAATTAGAGTATTACGGCGAATACTAGTTAATGGCGTAGTATATAACTAGTTAGGCGAGACTTGCTAGTACGTAGTTATAACCGCCTTTAATAAAAGAGTAGTTATAACTTATCTTTTTGCTCTAGCTTCTATAAGTATAGCTAGTGAGTTCTAATTATTACGGAGTTACTTCTACTAATTAGGGTGGGCGTTAATCCGCTTTAATTCTAAGTTTAATAATAAGTAATAAGCTGTAAGTCTTTTATAGGTTAGTAGGTTATCTAAGGTTATAGTAATCTTTTCTTATAGCTGGATTGTTAGCTTATTATATAGGTCTAATTGGTAGTTCTTAAGGGGGACCTAGCCTTCTCCTATAAGATATAGGAATTAAGTCTAGAATTCGGTAAAGGGTTAGTTTGGTTTTATTATTAGGCGATTATAGTTATAACAGGCATCCCGTACTTTATTTAGGTTAACATAGATAGCCGCTAGGTGCCGTATTATTTCGTTAATAGATATAAATTGGATAGGGGAGTCGTCCTTAAACTTAGCTTAAAGGTGCCGTTAGGCGTCCCTAGTGGTTCGACTAAAGAGGTAGAGCATTTTAGCTTCTTTAAAAAGGAAATGGTTATAGTTAATATAGAGCTTTTCTTATACTTAAATCCTCTAATTCTTAAAGGTAGGGTCTATCCTATTAAATAGTAGTAGGGGGTTAGGGAGCTTAACGGACTTTAATTGCTTTATTATTATACCCGTACTCCCTAGTGTATTACATTTAGTAAAGTAAATAGGTCGGCTAGGGCTTTAAGAAGGGGAAGCTAGGCTATTTTATAGGGCCGTAAGGCTTTCTAGGATCTCTTATAGGGTCTTTTATGTATTTCTCGCTTTAAGATAATCGGCTTCCTAGCTGGCTGCGAGGGCACGAATCTGCTCGCGTACGTCTATAATATTATTATTATCTTCGATTTCTGATCCTAATTAGATCTTAGGTTCCTCTTAGGTAGAGGCAGCTCTCTTAGATGAGCTTACTTTAGGTACCATCGTTAGCTTTCTAAGGTTTATTAGTATTATACGCTTTAGTTTTAATTCTGGGGGTATAGGTCTAGTCCTATCTAGCTTATAAGGTAAGATATTATCTAGGCCTTCTTAGGCAATGTAGAGTTGTTTAGTATCTAAGTATAGTGTATTAATGCGTCGTTGCAAACGAAGTTTCTTTAGGGTGGGATATTATTAAGGCCTTCCCAGGTAAGGTAGGGAGAGCTTAGTATAATGTCACGGCTTAAATAAATGCCTCTAAACCGAAGCTTAAACGAATGCTGTATTACAAAGATATTAAGCTAAAGAGAAGGAAAAGGGGTCGCTAGGACCGATGTAAATAAATATATAGGGTGAGCCGCCAAGGCGCTAGCTTTAGGCGGGCCAATTGTAGGTCGGCAGAATTTGGCAGAATTTGGCAGGTAACGTGCGATAGTGCTGTTATAGCTTCTTCTATTTCTACTTTCTCTAGGATATTTAGAACTTCTATCTCTTATATCTATACCCTAGTTGCTACTTATTTTATATAGAGCTTTTTATTTCTATATCTTATATTCCTACTAGCGCTTCTAAGTCTAAATCTATTATTAACTCCGGTTCTTCCCCTAATCTTACTAGTCGGCTATATACCCTTTATAGGTTGGCTATAAATATTATATTTACCGCGTTAAGTCTAATTCTTAATTATCCCGGTCTTAAGCTTACTATAGCTATCTATAAGGGTCTTCCTACAGGGCGTCCTCTCCCTTATATCCCCTGTGTCCCCTGTGTCCCCTATAACCCTTAGGTCCCTATTTAGTCTAGTAATATTATATAGCGTTACTTCTAGCCTATTAAGGCTTGGGATAGCTAGCCTAGCCCCCTAGTATTAAAGGTAGGAAACGCTAGAAAGGCACCTACGTCACCCTAGCTTATTACCTATTATTTCCATTTATATAATCTAGCGTGTAATTATTCCCGTAGCTATTAGGCCCTTACCTTTTGTCTCCTATATTTAGTATAGTCTTTTCTCTCCTATACCTTATATATACTTTAGTAACAGTTTATATATTTTATTTAGTCTTAATTTAAGCAGTGTCTTATATTATAGGGGCCTATATAGTGGCCGCAGCACACCTATACTGCGTATGTAGTTTAGGTGTATCCCTATTATATATAGCAATAGTATTATTCTAGGCGTAATCTATAGTTATAGAGCCTTATATTATATATAAGGCCATTTATAATTATTCCTTTTTAGGTAAGAAGTTTTTATATTCTTAGTATATATATGCTAACAATAAGGGAGCCATGTGTTCGTTTAGCGTCTCCCTAGTAAGTCTCTAGCGACCCTTATATTCTCTTATTATTCTTATTATATACTTAGTTTGCATTTTCCTATTAAAGCTATTAGATTTAGCTAATCTTAAAACCTAGTATAAGGCGTTCCGTTTATTTTACTATCTTATATATAGTTGCTATATTGTCCGCCTAGCGTACCTTTTTTACCCTAAGGCTTATAGGAACCACTAGGACTTTAACTAGGTAATCTTTATAAAGCACTTTTATGCTAATATATTCTCCTAGCCTATCCCCTACCCTTACGGCTTACTCCTTTACCTATTAGTCTTTTAGGGTAACTCTAATATCTCTACTCCTAAGGTGTTGGACTGTGATAGTATTATAGACCTCTTTATAAATCTCCGTAAGAACTTCTGTTTCTAATTATCCCCTAAGCCCCTCTACTTTTTCTATATTTAGTTATATTATAATTATATACCCAGTTATTATCTTAAGGGGGGTAGGTTCCCTATACTATAGAAGCACAGCTACAGCGGCCTAGGTGCAGTTCGCTGGTAAGAAGGGTTTTTATTTATTTTTAATTTTACTTAGCCATTAGAGGATTTAATTAAGGGTTTATTAGAGGTTTGCCTAAGGTTTACTAAACTAGCGAAGCCATTCTACTAGCTGTATTAGTTTATTATAGCTAATAGTTACTCCCCCGCAATTGCGGATACTAAACGCGTCTAATAGGCTTTATATTTTGTTAGATGCCTTCTTAATAGAGGTATTTCCGCTTTATAGTGTGGTATTCGCCCGTTCTTATTATAGAGGGCCATTATTAGGCGTAGATCTAGCGGTCGCGCGCAAGTACGAACCACCGTTATTTAATATGTGCCTCCCCTGCGATATATATATCTTAGGGGGATTCTCTAGGTGTTTTTTTTAGGGTTCTTTTAGTTAGTTTTAGTCTTTTTAGGCCGGGTGCAGCAAGAGCTCCTTTATGGCTTAATCTATTTCTTAATCTATAATATATATAAAAGTTAAAAGAAACTTTAAATATTATAATACAATATATTGTTTATAGGGGTGTGTTAATAATAAGCTCTAATATTGCTTATATAAGCGTTATATAAGAACACCTTAGAAGAACCCTACGGCTTTACGCAGTATATTAGATGGTATTAGCTAGTATATTAACTAGTATATTAAATAGTATTAGCTAGTGTATTAGCCAGTATATTAGGTAATGTATTAGAATATAAGCCGGAACGTAGACATTTTAGAACTAAAGTCTTCCAGGTATATAGAGACTCAATCCCCTATAGATAGACATTATTAATTGCATTAAGTTCATCTACTTCACTTACTTCACTACATCGTTTACCCTGTTGTCCTCCGACCTCCGCTTACCTAAATTAATAAGAGCCTCCTTTTCTTAGGAAAGGTAGGGTAGGAACCCTATAGGCTATAATTTAAACCTATAGTTCTAGTTTTTGTTCTCTTTAAAATGTAAAGCAGTTATACTAGATCTCCTTATATTTAACTAGGAAATCTACATTATACTCTTCTATAGTTATAAGGAAAATATTTTATTTTCCTTTAGTTCTAGCTATAGACGCTAGTACTAGCTTTTTTACTTGTAGTTTTAATGCAAATAGTTAATTAACTTTGTTTTGTATAGAGAATATATCTAGAAATAAACCTTTACCGCATATGCAACCTTACCAAAAAGTAGCGCCATACTTCAAAACCTACGCATACCCATCTTACCATTAAAAACAATCGATTTTCCAACTTTTAAGACTTAATTCCTACTGTCTAGCGAGCTAGAGGTAGATTTATTTGTTGTTTTACCCCTTTCCCCTAATAGAAAATTCTTCTTAGGGGTAGTCCTAGCTTATAAGCGAGGCATAGATAGGAATACCAAAAATACCAAAACCACGAAATATAGAGGCTAGATTTTCTACTACCTCTTAGCCTAATCTCCCCAGAAATCTTCCAGTAGGATTAGTAAGGAGAAAGGGTATAAGGATAGTAAAAACTAGGAAACCCCCCTATAAGATACAAAATGCCAAGGCCTAATAGGTCCAAAAAAAAAACCTCCTATAGAAATAAGTGATAAAGATTCTACATCTACTTTTTCTCCCCCTTCTCCTTCTCCTGGCCTATCTAGGACAGTAGAAAAAAGAGAACATCCTTAGTCTTCTCCTGAAAAAGAAAACCAAAAACCTATAAAAAAGATAATAAAACTAATAACTACTACGGATAGCATGCCTAGTATACCTCCCTCTTCTCTTTCTCTTTCTCCAGAAGAACATCTATATAAGGCCTTAAGAAGCCTAATTTAGGCCTATAGAGGGCTGGAAGGAGAAGAATAAGAAGAACAAGTTAGATAGCTAGTAGACTATATACAAAATATCCTAATAGGAAAAAACCCCTTTGCAAAAGAAGAAGAAGAAGAAAAGGCAAAAGAGGTCCTAAAAGGACTAGTAGAAGAAGTAAGAGCTCTCCGTAAGGAGGTGGCTCCTATTAAAAAAACTTATGCAAAGAGGCTAAAGAAGGACCTCCCTTCTTTATCCTCCCTACCTTCCTTATTATCGTCTACCCCTCCTTCTTCTAGTAGGGTAACTAGTAGCACGCCTATCTCTACCTCTACCCCTACTAGAAGTAAGAAAAAGCAGATATAAGAAAGGAAGCTAGTTCTAATTATAGACGAAAAGGACTAATTCCTAGATATATTCTCTATACAAAACAAAGTTAATTAACTATTTGCATTAAAACTGCAAGTAAAAAAGCTAGTACTAGCGTCTATAGCTAGAACTAAAGGAAAGCAAAATATTTTCCTTATAACTGTAGAAGAGTATAATGTAGATTTCCTAGTCGAATATAAGGATATCTGGCATAATTGCTTTACCTTTTAAAGAGAACAAAAACTAGAACCATGGGTTTAAATTATAGCCTATAGGGTTCCTACTATACCGTTCCTAGGAGAAGGAGGCTCTAAGCTTCTAAAAGAAGAAATTAAGACTTTTAATCCTATAAGGATATAAGGACTACCTAGATAGGTCTTATCTAGTGCAAAAAGACACAGTCTATAGACTAGATTTGGCTCTATAGTTTTTACTATAGAAAACGAGGAAAAAGGATAAGAAATCCTTAAGTAAAAAGAGATATTAATTGCAGGTACAGCTACTAAGGTAGTAAATTACCTCGAAGTTTCTCCTACTACGCAGTGCACTAGCTGTTAAAAATTTGGCCATATAGGAGATAGATGCTCTACTAGGGCCTATAGATTTTATACAGCTGTATATTTATCTAAAGACCACTACTGCCCTACCTATATAGCAATAGGCAAGCCTTATAAGCACACTACCCCTCTTTGCATTAATTGTAAAGAAAAACACTTTGCTAATAGTAAAGACTGTAAGACTCTTAAAGCAGCTAAACTAGTACGTAAAGAAGATTCTATAGAAGAATAAAACAGATAGGATTCTAGAAGGAGGCAACTCCTACTAGGCTCTTAAAAAGATATTAGAGAGCAAAAGAATAGAAATAAATTGCAAAAGGATAGGGACAGGTATTAGTATTTTTTATAGTTTTTTCTACCGTTTTCTTATTCCTTAGTAGTTATAGTAACTTAGTTTACTAAGGAACTATAAACTACTAGGATATAGCTACTAGTATATATTAAGCTGCCTAAAAAGGATTTATATATATAGAACTATAGCGCCATAGCCTAGAGGCTGCATGCGCAGTATTATACGTAGTATAATACAATCGGATATTTAAAAAAAATCTAGAAATTGGTCCTTTTCGTCTGTAATTAGGACTAGCTTCCTTTCTTATAGTAGCTTTTTCTTACTTCTAGTAGAGGTAGAGCTAGAGCTAGGCGTGCTGCTAGTTACCCTACTAAAAGGAGGGGTAGATAATAATAAGGAAGGTAGGGAGGATAAAGAAGGGAGGTCCTTCTTTAGCCTCTTTGCGTAAGTTTCTTTAATAGGAGCCACCTCCTTACGGAGAGCTCTTACTTCTTCTACTAGTCCTTTTAAGACATCGTTTATCTTCTCTTTTTCTTTTTTCCTTCTTTTTCGTCTTCTTTTTGTATAAAGGGATTTTCTCCTAATAGGATACTTCGTGTATAGTACACTAGCTATTTAACTTATTCTTTTATTTCTTCTCTTTCTTCTTCTTCTTCTTCTAGCCCTTTATAGGCCTAGGTTAGGCTTTCTAAAGCGAAGCTTAGATATTGTTCTAGAGAAAAGGAATAGGAGGGTATATTATCCGTACTATCCGTAGTAGTTATTAGTTTTGTTATCTTTTTTGCAGGTTTTTAATTTTCTTTTTTAGGAGAAGACTAAGGATGTCTTCTTTTTTCTCCTACCCTAATTAGGCTAGGAGAAGGAGAAGGGGGAGAATAAGTAGATGTAGAACCTTTATCACTTATTTTTATAGGAGGTTTTTTTAGACCTATTAGGCCTTGGCATTTTGTATCTTATATAGGGGTTCCTAGTTTTTACTATCCTTATACCCTTTCTCCTTACCAATCCTACTAGAAGATTTCTGGGGAGATTAGGCTAAAAGGTAGTAGAAAATCTAGCCTCTATATTTCGTGGTTTTAGTATTTAGTTTTAGTATTCCTATCCGTACCTCGCTTATAAGCTAGGACTACCCCTAAGAAGAATTTTCTGTTGGGGGAAAGGGGGTAAAATGACAAATAAATCCACCTCTAGCTTGTTAGGCAGTAGGAATTAAGTCTTAAAAGTTAGAAAATCGATTGTTTTTGATAGTGAGATAGGTATGCGTAAGTTTTAAAGTGTGGCGCTACCTTTTAGTAAGGTTGTATATGCGGTAAAGGTTACATAAACAGATAGATTAAATAATACACTTAAGATTTAATTAAGATTCGACTTAAAATAAAATTTAAGTGAAAGTAAAATAGAGATGAAATTGACTTAAGATCTAGTTTATATTTAAATAAAAAATTGGTTAATAATTAATTGATATTTAGTTGAGGTCAGATTTTGGCGTTTTAGTCGAAAATTAATCGAGATTTAGTTAAGGTTAGAGCAACTAGGCTTATAACCTATTAATTTAGATATATAGAGGTTATAGGTGTCAATGATGATCTCTGATGTTGCTTATATAAGCATTACATAAGAACACCCTGGAAGAACCCTACGGCTTTACGCGGTGTATTAGATGGTATCAGCTAGTGTATCAACTAGTGTATCAGATGGTATCAGCCAGTGTATCAGCTAGTATATCAGGTAACGTATTACCTAGTATATCAGGTAACGTATCACCTAGTGTGTTAGGTAACGTATTACCTAGTATATCAGGTAACGTATCACCTAGTGTGTTAGGTAACGTATTACCTAGCGTATTAGGTAACGTATTAGAATACAAGGCGGAACGTAAACGTTCTGGAACTAGGGTCTTCCAGGTATATAGAGACTCAATCCTCCGCAGATAGACATTATTAATTACATTAAGTTTATCCACTTCACTTACTTCACTATATTGTTTACCCTATCGTCCTCCAACCTCCGCTTACGCAATTTTATAGGTTATAAGCCCGGCTGCTCTAACCTTAACCAAATCTCAATTAATTTTTAACTAAAACTCCAAAATCTAACCTTAACCAAATATTAATTAATTATTGACCAATTTTTTAATTAAATCTGAACTATATCTTAAGTCAATTTTATCTCTATTTCACTATTACTTAAATTTTATTCTAGTCAAATCTTAATCGAATCTTAATCGAATCTTAAGTATATTATTTGGTTTATCTATTCTTTTAATTATATCTATTTATTTAAATCCTATTATTTAATTTTATTTGTCCAAATCCTATTATTCGATTTTGTTTAAATCCTATTATTTAATTCTATTTATCTATTTGCAGATAAAATGTTAGACAAAATCTTAATTAAAAAGCTTATTGGCCAATCCAACTACAAAGTCTAGAGCCTTTAGGTCCAATTACTTCTTATAAAAGGATCGCTTAGTAATGCTATAGAAGAAGGAGTTACCCTAAAAGGGGAAAATGACTAAAAAGCCTTAGCCAATATAAGGCTAATAATTGAGGATGGACCTTTCTTGCAAATACGGTATTCCAAAACAGCTCTAGAAGCATAAAAACTATTAAAAAATCTCTATAGCCTAAAAGGGTTTAGCTTAGAATTCTTAATCTACAAAAAGCTTTTTAAGACTACCTTATCTAAATACTCTTCTATAGAGGAGTATTTAAATAAAGTAAAGTAACTCACCAACCAATTAAAAGCCAAAGGCATAGAATTACCAAATTAGGTGATTATTGCTTAGGTTTTAAATAACCTAACCAGTCCTTATAAGGGATTTGTTATAATAGTTACCCAATCTTATAGAACTAATTCTAGTACTATTAACTTAGAAAACCTATTTTCTAACTTGTTAGACAAATCTAAAAGACAGGTATCTAAAGATTAGGAAATAGCCTTAATTATAGGGTCTAGACGACAACCTAGGACTAATTAAATAAATTAAATATATAAAAACAAGTACTACAAGAAGTGTAAAACAACTACGCATTCTACAAAGGACTGTTTTTATTTATTTCCTAAAAAGGCCCCAAAAGGCTTTAAAACTAAGCACCAATATAAGCCAAAACCTTAAGAAGCTCTCGTGTCTATAAATACTAGTAATAACTATCCTAGTAATATAGAAGAAGATAATTTTAAAATTAATCTTAATCTAATAGATACTAATTAGGTACTTATTACCAATAAAAAACCCCAACCAAATTAAAAAGGAGCTAATTTTATATTAGATTTAGGAGCTACTAAGCATCTAATAACTAAAAAGGAATACTTTATAAGCTATAAAGATTCCTATAGGAAAATTAGTTGGGGAACCAATGCATTAATTAATTATATTGGAATCGGAAATATTAAATTAGTAAATAAAGGAAATAAAATTATACTAGAAAACTGCAGATATACACCCAATTTTTAATATAATCTTATCTCTGTTAGTAAGCTAGATTAGCTTAGCTATAAAATTATAGTTAAGGGCAGTTAAGCCTATATTTATAAAAATAAACAACTACTTATCTTAGCTATAGGAAGAAACTCCCTATACTATATAGATATAGTATAAAACAATCTGCCTAGTAAAAAAACTAAAAAAAGTTAAAAGCAAGTAAATAAAATTAATTAAGCTAACAAATAAAATTAATTTGCTTAAACAAGCAAATTAAATCAAACTTTGGCACTAAAGAATAGGCCATATAAATCCTATTTCACTACAAAAGACTCTAGGTCTTTAGTTAAATATTCTATTTAATAAATACAAAATTTATATAGAATTAAAGCTAACAAGTTAGCAAAATAAAGAAATTATACTAAAAGCAAAAGTTTACCTAGAAAAGGTAGTAACTGACTTATNTNGACNAATATCCCCTNAAACTATAAATNGTGAAAGATANATNATTTTCTTCCTAGATTNAGCTACTAGATATTTAGAATTTAAATTACTAAAATCTAAATTAGAAGCCTATAAAGCTTTTATAAAATTTAAAAATCGAGCTAAAAATCTATTAAAAAGGAAAATATAATACCTAAAATTAGATTAGGGGGGTAAATTTATAAATAAAAGGTTTAAAGGAGCCTGCTTTACATACGGTATTGTTTAGCAATATTCAGCTACTTATACCCACAAATAAAATAGGTTAATAGAACGAATAAATTAAATAATACTAGAAAAGGTACGCTGTATTTTATTCACTACAAAACTACTAAAGAACCTTTAGGGGGAAGCAGTAAGTATAGCAGTTTACCTATATAATAGGACTCCACATAGTTAATTGCAATTTAAGACGCCTTATAAAGCACTTTATAATATAAAACCAGATATTATAAATATTAAAGTATTTAGATTAATTGCGTATTATAAAAACAAAGCTAAAGGACTTAAAAAACTAGAGCCTAGAGCTAAAAAGGCAATATTACTTGGATTTGGAAGTAATCTTTACAGATTATATAACATAGATTTAAAAAGGCTTACTTAGGCTAGAGATGTTAAAATACTAAAAAACCAGTTTTATAATTTTAATACTAGCAAAGAAACCAACCTAGAAGTTAACAAAGAAAGTCTATTTAATTTAAACGAAAGAGATAAACAAATAAATAAATAAAATTAAGCTATTAAATAAAATTGAGCTATTAAACAAAATTAATTTATTAAATAAAATTAATCTGTTAAATAAAATTAAACTAAATAAATTTATTAAATAAAATTAATCTGTTAAATAAAATTAAACTAAATAAAATTAAATATTAAGGATAAATTAATCTAGTGAATTAGAGGATAATAATATAGACAAACTAGCTCTTTTAGGAACTAATTAAAATAAACCAAGGTCCTATAGAGAAGCTATAAAATCGCATAATTAGCCAAATTGGCAAACAGCAATAGGTATAGAAATCTATCAACTTAAAAAATAAAAAACCTAGAATATTGTTAATCTACCACCCAATAGAAAGGCTCTAAAAACTTAATGGGTGTATAAGATTAAAATAGATTAAAATAACTAAATAATTAAATATAAAGCCAGATGGGTAGTAAAAGGCTTTAGTTAGTAATATAGCATAGATTACAAAGAAACCTTTATAAATACTTGCCGCCTAGAAGTATATAAAATGCTACTATATTTAGCAGCTTACCATAATTAGGAAATAGTATAATAAGACTTTAAAAATACGTTTACGCATACTAATATAGATAAGGAGCTATATATAGAACAACTAGAAGGTATTACTGTAATACTAAATAAGGTATATAAATTAAATAAAGCTCTATATAGCCTAAAACAATTACTAAGAATATAGTATAACCACCTAGCAAATAACCTTAAAAAAGAAGGATTTTATTCTATCTTTACAGATCAGGCAGTATTTAAAAATGATACACTAGGCATTATAATAATCTGCCATATAAATAATCTACTAGTATTTAGCCCAAATATTAAACAAATCAATAAAATCCAAATAAAACTAGGTAAAGACCTAGAATTAACAAATTTAGGACCAGTTTCCTATTTCCTAGGTATAGAAATTACTAGAGACCGTAAAAATAAGGTTATAAAATTAAACTAAAAGAAATATACCTAAGATATCTTACAAAGGTTTAATAAACAAAATCTAAATCCAGTATCTACCCCTAGAATTATTGGCTTAAAAATAGAAAAGAATACAGAACAGGCCTCTCCTAAAGATATAAAATAGTATTAACAAGAAGTAGGAAGCCTAATATACTTGTCTATAAAGACTAGGCCTAATATAGCCTATAACGTAAATACCTACGCTAGATTTATATCAAATCCAAATAAAATATATTACTAGGCACTAAATCAAATTTGGAAATACCTAAATTACACCCCTACCTTAGGAATTACCTATTCTAGACAATTAGAACCTTACATTTTAGGTTACTGCGATTTAGATTGGGGGGGTGATATAATAGGTCGAAAATCAATAAGCGCATACTACTTCTCATTTGGTAGAAGCCCTATAAGCTGGGCAAGTTAATTATAAAAAACAGTTGCTTTATCTAGCTATAAAGCTAAATATATGGCCCTAAAAGAGGCTGTAAAGGAATATCTATATTTAATAAGCGTTATTAAACAGCTTAATATAGAAAACAAAGAAAAATTCTATTTATTTATAGATAGCCTATTAGTAATTGAATTGGCGAACAATCTAGAACATCATGCCAAGACTAAGCATATTAATATATAATACCACTTTATGCAAGAACACGTAACAAACAATACAATACAGCTAAGCCATATAAGTACAACAGAATAGCTAGCTGATATGCTTACCAAAGCACTAAGTAGACCTACTTTTAAGAATCTAGTTAGGCAGATGAACTTGCTACCAATAGATAAATAAAATCGATAAACAAAATTAGCAAATACTCTTTTCCTTCCTAATTGGACCTTTTATTCCTACTAGGTTTTGGCTATAGGCTAAGGTTTTTATTAAGGCTGCTTAACTTACTTCTTGGGTCACTCAATACATAAAATTAATAAACAAAATTAATGAACAAAATTAATGAACAAAATTAATAAATAAAATATTGTAATATAATATATTGTTTATAGGGGCGTGTTAATAATAATCTCTAATATTGCTTATATAAGCATTACATAAGAACACCCTGGAAGAACCCTACGGCTTTANGCGGTGTATCAGATGGTATTAGCTAGTGTATCAACTAGTGTATCAGATGGTATCAGCCAGTGTATCAGCTAGTATATCAGGTAACGTATCACCTAGTGTATTAGGTAACGTATTACCTAGTGTGTCAGGTAACGTATCACCTAGTGTATTAGGTAACGTATCACCTAGTGTGTCAGGTAACGTATCACCTAGCGTATTAGGTAACGTATCAGAATACGAGGCGGAACATAGACGTTCCGGAACTAGGGTCTTCTAGGTATATAGAGACTCGATCCTCCGCAGATAGACATCATTAATTACATCAAGTTTATCCACTTCACTTACTTCACTACATCGTTCACCCTGTCGTCCTCCGACCTCCGCTTACGCAATTTTACAATAGGACAATAGGGTGAACGATATAGTAAAGTAGGTAAAGTAGGTGAACTTAATATAATTAATAATGTCTATTTATAGGGGATTAAGTCTCTATATACCTAGAAGACCCTAGTTCCAGAACGTCTATATTTTAGCTTATATTCTAATATATTACCTAATATACTAGCTAATATATTACCTAATATACTAGCTAATATATTACCTAATATACTAGCTAATATATTACCTAATATACTATAGCTAATATATTACTAATATACTAGCTAATATATTAACTAATATACTAGCTAATATACCTAATATACTAGCTATATATATTACCTATATACTAGCTAATAATATTACCTTAATATACTATAGCTAATATATTACTAATAATACTAGCTAATTATGATTACATAAAATACTAGCTAATATATTACCTTTAACTTATATATTTAAGGTTATAGCTAATATAAGGTTACTACTAAAATATAGTCTAATCTAGCTTTATGACATTAGATATTAATAATATATTTACCTAATATACTAGCTAATATATTACCTAATATACTAGCTAATATATTACCTAATATACTAGCTAATATATTACCTAATATACTAGCTAATATATTACCTAATCTAAGCTAATACACCGCCTAAAGCTATAGGGTTCTTTTAGGGTGTTCTTATATAACGCTTATATAAGCAACATTAGAGCTTATTATTAATAATAAAAACCTTAGCCTATAACTAAAACCTAGTGGGAAAAAGTATCTAATTTAGAAAGGAAAAGAGTGTCTACTAATTAATTTTATGTATTCTTTAATAAAGTGGTATAATAGGAGCTCTTGCTGCACCCGGCCTAAAAAGACTAAAACCAACCAAAAAGAACCCTAAAAAACACCTAGAGAATACCCCTAAGATATATACATCGCAGGGGAGGCACACGTTAACCGACAGTGGCTTGCACTCGCGCGTAACCGTCAGATCCACGCCTAATAACGGCCCTCTATAATAAAGATGGGCGAATACCACACTATAAAGCGGAAATACCTCTATTAAGAAGGCATCTAATAAAATATAAAGCCTATTAGACGTGTCTAGTATCTAAAATTATAGGGGAGTAACTATTAGCTATAACGAACTAATATAGCTAGCAGAATGGCTCCGCTAGTCTAGTAAACCTTAGGCGCCCCTTTAGCAAACCCTTAATTAAATCCTCTAATGGCTAAGCAAAATTAAAAATAAATAAAATTCCCCCTTACCGGCAAACCGCACCTAGGCCGCCGTAGCCGCGCTTTTACACTATAGGGAACCTACCCCCCTTAAGACAATAACCGGGTATATAATTATAATATAACTAAATATAGAAAAAGTAGAGGGGCTTAGGGGATAATTAGAAATAAAAGTCCTTATAAAGATTTATAAAGAGGTCTATAACGCAGTTATAGTCTAATACCTTAGGAGCGGAGATATTAGAGTTACCTTAAAGGACTAATAGGTAAAGGAATAAGCCGTAAGGGCAGGGGACAGGCTAAGAGAACGTATTGGCATAAAAGTACTCTATAAAGACTACCTAGTTAAAGTCCTAGCGGTTTCTATAAGCCTTAAGGTAGAAAAAAGACGCTAGGCGGATAACATAGTAACTATATAGGAGATAGTAAAACATATAGAACGCCTTATACTAGGCTTTAAGATTACCTAAATCTAATAGCTTTAATAGGAAAATATAAACTAAGTAAATAATAAAAACAATAAGAGGATATAAGGGTCGCTAGAGACTTACTAGGGAGACGCCAGTTAAACGTATAGCTCCCTTATTGTTAGCACACATATACTAGAAATACAAAAACTCCTTATCTAAAAAGGAATAATTATAAATGGCCTTATATATAACGTAAGGCTCTATAACTACAGACTACGCCTAAAATAATACTACCGCTATATATAATAGGGATATACCTAATCCATATACGCAGTACAGGTGTGCTGCGGCCACTATATAGGCCCTTATAATATAAGATACTACTTAAATCAAGACTAAATAAAATGCGTAAACTGCTACTGAAGTATATATAAGGTATAGAAGAGAGAAGACTGCATTAAATATAGGAGGCGGAAGGTAAGAGCTTAACAGCTGTGGGAATAACTGCATACTAGGTTATATAAATAGAAACAACAAGCAATAAGCTAGGGGGACGTAGGTGCCTTCCCAGCGTTTCCTACCTTTAGTACTAGGGGGCTAGGCTAGCCATCCTAAGCCTTAATAGGCTAGAAGCGGCGCCGCGCGACATTACCAGACTATATAGGGATATAAGGGTTATAAGGGACACAAGGGAGAGGACGCCCTATAGGAAGACCCCTATAGATAGCTACAGTAAGCTTAAGACCAGGATAATTAAGAATTAGATTTAACGCGGTAAATATAACATTTATAGCCGACCTATAAAGGGCATATAGCCAGCTAGTAAGAACAGGGGAGAAACTAGAGATAATAACAAATTCAGATATAAAAGCGCTAGTAGGAATACAAGATACGGAAATAGAAAGCTCTATATAAAATAAGTAGTAACTAGGGTATAAATATAAGAGATAGAAGTTCTAAATATCCTAGAGAAAGTAGAAATAGAAAAAGTAAGGAATAAAGGAGAGATAAAGGACCCTTACTAGGGGTCCGCCACCTATCTATTATACAGTACAACTGCGGTAACACAAACCACTATCTTATAAGGCCTTTACTAGGCGGTCTAGACCTAAAGAAATACTATATCCTTGCCATATAAGAGCTGTACTACAATACCTACATATAATCGACGTACTGCCCCTAAGGATTTTAGCTCCTATATAAACCAAAAGCAGCTATACGCGTATACTTTATAATTAGTAAGGCTATTAGCCTATCCTTATAGTTATAACAGGCAGTTAACCTAGATATTATAGTTATAATAATCCAGATATATAGGGGACTAGTATAAATTATTAATATATATAACCCTAGGGTTAAAGGGGTCCCATAAACAGAGAATATTATATTAGTAATAAGCTTACTAGAAACCAAAGGCATAGAGTTTATTCTACTAAGAGATATAAACCTCTACTACCCGTAGTAGGGGGGTATCTATATTACTGCTAATTAACAGGCAGAGTGCCTATTAAAAGCTATAGATACCTAAGGCCTTAAGTTAGCCACCCCCCTAGGAGCAACTATATAGCAATAAGGAACCTCCAGAAGTATAATTAACCTTATATTTATAGACGAAGGCCTATACCAAAGACTTAAAAGGTACAACCCTAAAGAAAAATAGGCACTCGCCTTAGACTATATCCCTATCCAAATACAGCTAGATTTAGATATTAAGGCGTAACTAAGTAGTAAAAGATATGTAATAAGGAAGCTTAAGACAGATAGTTTCCTTAATACAGTTAAACAACAACTCTAAGACCTAGAAGAAATCTACCCAATTCTAAACAAGCGAGGCTTATTAGCCACCCCTAAGGAAATTAACTAAAGACTAAAAAGGATCTAGGCAGCGATTAAAAATGGGCTAGAAAAGCACTACCCAGTTTTAAAACTAGGCCCCTACGCGCGACACGTATAGTCCGTATAATACGCGGTTCTTATTACCAGCTAATAATAAGCAAAAAGGAAATATATAAGTAGCTATAACCCTAAAGACGAGAGACGATATAAAAACATAAAAAACTAGTTAAAGAATACCCTAAAGAAAGAAGTAAGGAACAACTAGAGACGGTTTATAAACGAGTATACTTTTAACCTAAGCCTCCCCTATAATAAGGGCCTTTAGGCTATAACAAAATAGGTATAAAAAAAAGGTAAAACGCTTAGCAGAAGATTTATACCTACTACCCCTATAAAGAGCAGGGGAATTATAGGCTACTAATAACAATAATAAGAAGGCAAAGATCCTTATAGAAAGGTTCTTCCCCTAACTAGCTCTAGTAGACCTTAGCAATATTACAGGTAAAACACCGGTAACTTACCTAAGGGTTAATAGCGATATAACAATAGAGGAAATAGCTAGAACTATTAGCCGCCTTTTAAATAATATAGTACTAGGACTAGATAGGATTCTAAATAAGGCCTTAAAAATATATAGACCACTTATAGCACCCTAGCTTGCAGATATAGCTAGGGCATACTTTACTATAGGCTACTACCCGCGACTCGGAAGAGCTATAACAACAGTTATTCTATAAAAAGAAGGTAAAGTAAATTACTTAATCCTAGGAAGCTACCGCCCCATTACCTTAGAAAACACCCTTAGTAAGATCTTAGAAAAGGTAATAGCGGACTATATAGCAGACACGGCTAAGGAATACAACCTACTACCATAAAGCCAAATAGGGGTAAGAAAGAACCGCTTAACACTATTAGCACTTATGCTACTCACTACCACCATTAAATCCGCATAGGCGATGCGAAGGGACTTTGTAGTATTAATACTTAGCCTAGATATTAGCGGCGCCTACAATAACGTACCCTATAAGCGTCTCCTATATATCCTTAGGGCAAAAGGCTTCCTAGAATAGATTATATAATTTATTTAAGGGTTTATAGGTTAGAAAGAAATATTATTAGTCTTTAGCAGATACCAGAGCCCCCTTATTATAGTTATAACAGGAATACTATAAGGATTACCCCTCTTGCCTATACTCTTCCTTTTCTTTATAAGCAACCTACTTAACTCCTTTAAGGAAGGGGCGACCTAGGGAATAGGCTTCGTCAACAATATAAACCTAATTATATACAGGCCAACAGCCGCAGAAAATTGCAGAACACTAGAGAAAGCTTATAACACCTATATAGAATAGGTAAGACGATATAGAGTCCAATTCTTACCAGAGAAATACTAGCTAATCTACTTTATAAGAAAACGCAACCAATCTGCAGATCTCTAGCATATAATTTATATCTAAGGCTTTAGGGGTTAACTAGTTTANGGNCTAAGGGTATTAGGAGTATAGATAGATAGCAAGCTCTAGTAGAGCGCATATACGGCGTAAGCGGCCTATAAGGGCCAAGTACAGTATATCGCATTATCTAGGATCGTTAATTCCACATAAGGTCTATACTTTTAAAGGTTACGCCTATTATATACAGCAGTTATCCGGCTAACCATAACATATAGGTTTAGTATTTAGGCCATTAGAGAATCTAAGAAAGGCCCCCCTAAATCGCTCCTTAAACCACTCTAAAAGGTCTAAATAGCCTACCTCTAGAGTATAATAGGCAGATATAAGCGAACGGCTACAGCACTACTTAAAAAGGAAGCTAATATTCCCACCCTACAACTATATATTAAAGCCACTGTAATATAAAGGGCGCAAAACGAATGTAACTCTAATGTTATAAAGTATATTAAGACACGCCTAAATAAACTATAGAGGGACCCTAGGGCGCCCTATAGGAGAACAAACTAATAACCCTAAAGTAGGGAAAATATATTAGAGAAATAGGTAAAGAAAGTAGAAGAAAAATAGTGCTGCTTTAGGGCCCAAGCCTATATAGAGGAGGAAAGGAGACATATAAGAGGCCAGTAAAGACAACAGCAAGAGAGAGAAAGGAGTAAAAGTAGAGTATAAAAGAATACTAGAAAACCATCTACCGTAATATAACACTGGCTAGACCAACGCTAGAGAGGTATATAGGAGTTAAAGGTATAGAGGCTAACTAAGGTAAGAGAAACCCAAGCCATAGCATAGTTAACGCTATAGGGGGTAAACACTCTAGGGCTCCAAGAAGGCCTAATAAAGGCAGAAAATATAATAGCAATACTCTTAAGAACAGGAATAATAGGACTAAAAGACTGGCTCTACTAAGTGGGTGTCCTAGTAGGTAGCCTAATATATAAATATAGCTGGCTAAGACAGACACTAAAACATATAATACTATTATACCCCTTACACACCAACTAAGAAGTAATACTCTTAGTAGCTAGCATAAAGAACTATAATACACTGCTCTTAATATAGAAAGGCCTTAAGGCGGTTACCTAGTGGCTTATTAGCTAAAATATACTAAACCAGTTCCAGGTTGCAAAGGAAATAGCAATAAAGGGCAGGGGGGGGCGAGCAATGGGCGCCCCCTAATAACTCTACAGTAGTAGAGTAAAGTTTATAATACTAGCGCGTCCGTAGGCTTATTACGGCAGCAGTAGTTCCTAAAAAGGTTAAAAAGTAAGGTAGTAGAGCGCCATAGGTGACTTGTAGGCGCCTCGTAGGCGCCTTATAGGCGAGTCCTAAAAGGCAGGGAGATAGATTACGGGTTTTCTCAAATAGAGTTTTCTCCCCACATATATATAAGGAGTAGTCCGCGTAGGCCCAATAGGGATCCAAATCGGACGTTAAGCAATAAATAATAGTATAAACCCTAATTAAATTTAGGAGCTTTATTTTATATAAGTTGCCTATTTTTTAAGAACTTTATACGGTCCTACTATCTAATAGTTTAGCTTATAGCTAGGTCGTTCGGTTTTTTAATTCCTTATTATAACCTAGATTATATTGCTAGGGGTAAAACCAGGCTTTTATCGGTGTTTATTTACCTACTATTCTATTAACCTCTAAGCTTTTTCTAGGTTCTTATAGGCTACTATCTAGACCTTCTCCAATTATTTAGTATACTATTAGGCCTTAATATAGAATAGCTTCTTTTATATAGTCTAGGGTTCTTCTAGCCTTTTCTAGTTAAAGCTTATATATAGGGTAAGTATCCTATTTCTAGCTAAATTAGGGTAAACCCTATAGAGTTATAGGGTAGGGTTGCTTGCGCGTAGTCTATTAAGGGTAGTAGTTTAAACTAGATATCCTAAAAATAGTTAATAAAGGGCCTAAGTCTCTAGTTTAGGTACTAATTTATAATCTCTATCTAACCGTCTATCTAGGGGTAATAAGCCGTAGAAAGCTTTAGCTTAATACTTAAGATTCGGGTAAACTTATTTTAGAAAGCTAATAGAAACTATAGCCTATAATTAGACATAATAGTATTTACCTCTTTAGCATTAATATTTTTATAACAGGGAATTAAGAACGGGCGCTTACTAAAGCAGTTAACTATAACTATAACTATATTATATCCGTTACAATCCCTAAGTAGTTTATAAAAGTCTATAAAGATATACTACTAAGGGCGCTCTAGTATTAAGAATAGCTTAAGTAGTCCTAAGGTCTTATCCTATAGGATTATAGCTCTCTAATAGTCTTCGCAGTTTTATATATATTAATTAATATCCACAACTATTTTTTAGCTAGTAGTAGCGGTAGTTAATAGTTTTACGGGTCTTGTTCTTACTAGGGTATACCGTAAAAACTTAGCAATAAGCTTTACGGATTAGTTTAGTCTATAAATTATTAATATTAAGGACTATAAGCCGCTCCTAATATAGGAGCAATCCTTCCTCTATTTTAAAATTAGGGGTTCTTTTTATAGCTTATTCGCGGAGGGCCCTTAGGGCGTTAGCCGTGCGGTTTATAGTTAAAAGGCGGTTAATTAGCCCTATTAGCTTATTTAAGAACTCCTCTATTAGTACTAGCTTATTTTACTAAAAGTCTAGCTCCTTAAAGATCCGCGGGTTAAGCTATTCTAGATAAAAAAGGGCGCGCGTCTAATATTAGGTCTTTAGCTTATCCTAGGGTCCTATATCTTATTCTCTTTAGGTTAGGGTATTAGCCTTAGAGTTTTACTTACTAGAACGATATATAATTATAAAGAAGAATTAGAAAAGTATTTTAGCCTATTAAGCTTATTATTTAGTAAGCTGCTTTATAGTTATAAAGTACTTAAGGGCTTTATAATCTATATATATCTTAATCCGGAAGTTTATACCTTTAAGCTCTATACGCTATTAGAAAAGTAATTAAATAATAGTTAGTATTTCTTTATTATATACTTTATAATTATACTTAGCTAGGTCTATTATCTTTAAGAAAAAAGCTATAGGGTACTATTCGCTATCTAGATGTAACTATAATAGGATTCCCGCTAGAGCCCTATTAAAGGCGTCCATTTCTAGCATTAATTTAAGGTTTAGGTTATAGTAATAAAGGATTAGGGAAGAGATAAGCTAATCCTTTATCTCTTTAAAGGCTTTCCTATAGCTATTATTAAAGATAAAAGGTATATCCTTCCTAGTTAGTCATATAAGAGGTTTTACTATAATTTAGTAGTTATAGATAAACTAGTGGTAGAAGTTATAAAAGCTAAGGACAATGCGCGGTTCTTATTGCCAGCCAACGACGAGTAAGAAGGAAATATATAAGTAGCTATAACCCTAAAGACGAGAGACGATATAAAGACATAAGAAACCAGTTAAAGAACACCCTAAAAAAAGAAGTAAGGAATAACTGGAGACGGTTTATAAACGAGCATACTACTAACTCGAGCCTCCCCTATAACAAGGGCCTTTAGGCTATAGCGAAATGGGCAAAAAAAAGGCAGGGCGCCTAGTAGAAGACCTATACCTACCACCCCTATAAAGAGCAGGGGAAGTATAAGCTACTAACAACAACGATAAGAAGGCAAAGATCCTTATAGAAAGGTTCTTCCCCTAACCGGCTCTAGTAGACCTTAGTAACATTATGGGTGAAATACTAGTGACTCGCCTGCGGGTCGACAGCGATATAACAACAGAGGAAATGGCCAGAACTATTAGCCGCCTTTTAAATAATATAGCACTAGGACTAGATGGAATTCTAAATAAGGCCTTAAAGTCCTGTGGACCACTTATAGCACCTTAGCTTGTAGATATAGCCAGAGTATGCTTTGCTATAGGCTACTACCCGCGACTCGGAAGATCTATAACGACGGTTGTCCTATAAAAAGAAGGTAAAGCAGATTACTTAATCCTAGGAAGCTACCGCCCTATTGCCTTAGAAAACACCCTTAGTAAGATCTTAGAAAGGGTAATAGCGGACCGTATAGTAGATACGGCTAAGGAATACGCCCTACTATTACAAAGTTAAATAGGGGCAAGAAAGAACCGCTTAACACTATTAGCACTTACGCTACTTGCTGCCACTATTAAATCTGTATAGGCGATGCAAAGGGACTTCGTAGTATTAATGCTTAGCTTAAATATTAGTAGTGCCTACAATAATATACCCCACAAGCGCCTCCTATATATCCTTAGGGTAAAGGGCTTCCTAGAATAGATTATATAATTTATTTAAGGGTTTATAGGCTAGAAAGAAATATCTCTAGTCTTTAGCGGATACTAGAGCCCCCTTATTGTAGTCGCAACAGGAATACTATAAGGATTACCCCTCTTACCTATACTCTTCCTTTTCTTTATAAGCAACCTACTTAACTCTTTTAAGGAAGGGGCGACCTAGGGGATAGGCTTTGTTGATAATATAAACCTAATTATATACGGCCTAACAGCCGCAGAGAATTATAGAATATTAGAGAAAGCCTATAACACCTATATAGAATGGGCAAGACAATATAAAGTCTAATTTTTACCAGAGAAATACTAGCTAATCTATTTTATAAGAAAACGCAACCAATCTGCAGATCTCTAGCATATAATTTATATTTAAGGCTTTAGGGGTTAACCAGTTTAAGGCCTAAGGGTATTAGGAGTATGGGTAGATAGTAAGCTCTAGTAGAGCGCATATGCGTTATAAGCGGCCTGTAAGGGCTAAGTATAGTATATCGCAATGTCTAGGATCGTTAATTCTATATGGGGTCCATGCTTCTAGAGGTCACGCCTACTATATATAGCAGTTGTCCGGCTAACTATAACGTATAGATTTAGTATTTGGGCCATAGGAGAAACCGAGAAAGGCCCCCCTAAATCACTCCTTAAACCACTCCAAAAGGTCTAAATAGCTTGTCTCTGGAGTATAATAGGCGGGTATAAGCAAACGGCTATAGCACTGCTTAAGAAGGAAGCTAATATCCCCCCCTATAATTATATATCGAAGCCGCTGCAATGCAAAGGGTATAAAGGGAGCGTAACTCTAAGGTTATAAAGTATATTAAGACACGCCTAAATAAACTATGGAGTAACCCTAGGGTGCCCTATAAGAGAGCAAACCAATAAACCTAAAGTAGGGAAGATATATTAGAGAAACAGGTAGAGAAAGTAGAAGAAGAATGGTGCCGTATTAGGGCCTAGGCCTATATAGAGGAGGAAGGGAGACGCGTAAGAGACTAGTAAAGATAATAGTAAGAGAGAGAAAGGAGCTAAAGTAAAGCATAAAAGAGTATTAGGAAACTATCTACCGTAATATAATACTGGTTAGACTAACACTAGAGAGGTATATAGGAGTTAAAGGTATAGAGGTTGTCTTAGATAAGAGGAACCTAAGCCGTAGCATAGTTAACGTTATAGGGGGTAAACACCTAAGGGCTCTAAGAAGGCCTAATAAAGGCAGAAAATATAATAGCAATACTCCTAAGAACAGGAATAATAGGACTAAAAGATTGGCTATACTGGGTGGGTGTCCTAGTAGGTAGCCTAAGATGTAAATATAGTTAGCTAAGATAGACACTAAAATATATAATACTATTATGCCCCCTACGCACTAACTAAGAAGTAATGCTCTTAGTAGCTAGTATAGAGAACTATAATACACTGCTCTTAATATAAAAAGGTCTTAAGGCGGTTACCCAGTGGCTTATTAGCTAAAATGTACTAGACCAGTTCTAGGTTATAAAGGAAATGGTAATAGAAGGCAAAGGGGCGAGTAGCAGGCGCCCCCTAATGACCCTATAGTAGTAGAGTTAAGTTTACGATACTAGCGCGTCCGTAGGCTTGTTACGGCAGCAGTGGTTCCCAAAAAGGTTAAAAAGTAAGGTAGTAGAGTACTATAGGTAACTCGCAGGCGCTAAGTAGGCGAGCCCTAAAGGCGGGGAGATGGATTACGGGGTTTTCTTATTTTCTTAAATAGAGTTTTCTCCCTATATGTAAATAAGGAGTAGTCCGCGTGGGCCCAATAGGGATCTAAATCGGACGTTAAGTAATGAATAATAATATAAAAGCTAAGGAATAACTAGATTTCCTTTATTATATAAAGGGGCTTCTAGTTATAAATTACCTCTACCTTCTTAGGGTTAACCTTAATTCCTTCTATAGTTATAATAAACCTAAGGTATTTTATACGTTTTACCCTAAACTTATATTTCTTAATATTAACTTATAAGCCTGTGTTTTATAGTCTCTCTAAGACCTTTTTAACATAAACTTAATACTTAAGTTTGTTGTTTAAGTATATAAGAATATTGTCTAGGTATACCGTATAGAATTCGTTAAGGTAATTAAAAAGAACGTTATTTATATACCTTTAGTACGTAGCCAGTCCGTTTATTAGTCTAAAAGAAAAAACTTTATATTTATAAGAACTATAATAGGTACGGAACGTTATTAAATCTTTAAATATAGGGTTTATCCTAATTTAGTAGAAAGCTTAGCGGATATTAAGTTTAGTAAAAATCTTTACCTAGTTTAGACGTATAAGGGTCTCGTTAATTAAAGGAATAAGATACTAGTCCTTTTAAGTAATAGTGTTTAGCTTTTAATAGTTAATATAAAAATTAAGGCCTCTATTAGGCTTTTTTATAAATAGGATAGGGGAAGTAAAAGGGGCTTAACTTAGTTTAATAAACCCTTTATCTAGGTTATTAATTAAGTACTACTTTATTACTTTTAGCTTATCTATTAATTAATAGTAAAGGGGGCTATAGCCTAGTAAGTTATTGGCTTCTAATTAAATCTTATAATTATATATCTGGTAGGAAGGTAACTTATCTAAGGCTGCCTTTAAGAATGTATTTTTATAGTCTATATAAATAGTAAAAAAGAGGCGTTTAACTAGTTCCTTATTAGTTTCCTTAGCTAGCCTTTCCTCTCTATTATTAATAATCTAGTTAATCTTATATAGGCTTATTATAAAGACCTTATTATCCTTCCGGTATATATTAAAGTAGAACGCTATAGCGCTAATTATAGTAATATTTATAGTAGGGGGGTTACCTAATAATAGGGGCGTATATAACTTTAGGGACTTCTAGGGTACTAGCATTATTATTACTCCTTTTAGCTCCTATTGTATCTTTTAAAGGTTATCCCTTATATCCTATTAATACGTTCTTTTCTATACCGGTTAGATCTATGCGATTTAGACGTTATCTATATTATTATTTATCCCGCTTTTATACGTAAAGTCCTCTTTAAATATAGCGCTTTAGAAGAGTATCTTTATTAATATAGAGTTCTTTCTAGCTTTATAGCGGGCGTTTTTTTAAGTAAAGGCTAGGTTACGGGCCCGGATATCCTACTAGTAAGTAGGGTTAGCCCTTATGGCTAGTATCTTACGGTTAGTTTGGATCTCCTTAATAAAGGAGGGCAACCTTAGTTTATCCTCTAGCTAAATAAACCGTCTTTATTATACGTTTAACTAAATATTAAAATAGGATATCTATTTTCGTCTAAGGATTATATTATAGGACCCTAGGTCTAAGATGTAAAAGGGGATACTATATTAGCGTCGTCCGTTAAGAGCGATATATAACTTTAAGATATAGGTAACGGGCCGACCGGCTTAGCTATTATAGCCTTTTACCTAAATAGGCTTCTTTAGTTAAATAGCTTCTATATTTAGAAACTTAGCAACAATATTTATATAAATAGTATTTATAAAGGTAAAGCTATTTACTCTAGTATTAATAAAGGCGGTTATATTAACTCTATATCTATTTTAAGATAATATATATAAAACTATAAAATGCTTTCTACCTATTAACTAACTAAGATTAATCTCTTTAAGATTAATAGGGTACCCTAGGGGGGAGTCTTTCCCTAAGGTTCTTTTTTTCCTAACTTATTAGATATTTCTCCTTCCTCTATTTCCTTAATATCGCCTATATCCTTTAGCTCCAGGTAGGATAAGATAAAGTAATTTTCCTTATCGCAGTTATAGTATATAGCCAAGGTAGGGTTAATTAGAGTATTACGGCGAATACTAGTTAATAGCATAGTACGTAACTAGTTAGGCGAGGCTTACTAGTATATAGTTATAACCGCCTTTAGTATAAAAGTAGTCGTAACCTATCTTTCTACTCTGGCTCCTATAGGTATAGCTAGCGAGTTCTAATTATTATGGAGTTACTTCTACTAATTAGGGCGGGCGTTAATCCACTTTAGTTTTAAGTCTAATAATAAGTAATATACTGCGAGTTTTTATAGGTTAGTAGGTTATTTAAGGTTATAATAATCTTTTCTTATAGCCGGATTATTAGCTTATTATATAGGTCTAATTAGTAGTTCTTAAAAGGAACCTAGCCTTCTCCTATAAAGTATAGAAATTAAGTTTAGAATTTAGTAAAGGGTTAGTTTAGTTTTATTATTAGGCGATTATAGTTATAACGGGCATTTTGTACTTTATTTAGGTTAATATAAATAGCCGCTAGGTACCGTATTATCTTATTAATAGATATAAATTAGATAGGGAAGTTGTCCTTAAACTTAGCTTAAAGGTGCTATTAGGCGTCCCTAGTAGTTCGACTAAAGAGGTAGAGTATTTTAGCTTCTTTAGAAAGAAAGTAATTATAGTTAATACGGAGCTTTCCTTATACTTAAATCCTCTAATTCTTAAAGGTAGGGTCTATCCCGTTAGATAGTAGTAGGGGGTTAAAGAGCTTAACAGACTTTAATTACTTTATTATTATATCTATACTCCCTAGTATATTATATTTAGTAGAGTAGATAGGTTAGCTAGGGCTTTAAAAAAGGAAAGCTAGGCTATTTTATAGGGCTATAAGGCTTTCTAGAATCTCTTATAGGGTCTTTTATATATTTTTTACTTTGGGGTAATTAGCTTCCTAGCTAGCTATAAGGGCGTAAATCTACTCGCGTACGTCTATAATATTATTATTATCTTTAATTTNTAATCCTAATTAGATCTTAGGTTCCTCTTAAATAGAGTTAGCTCTCTTAAATAAGCTTACTTTAGGTACTATTATTGGCTTCCTAAGGTTTATTAGTATTATATACTTTAGTTTTAATTCTAGGGGTATAGGTCTAGTCCTATTTAGCTTATAAGGTAGAATATTATCTAGGCCTTCCCAGGTAATATAGAGTTGTTTTAGTGTCTAAGTATAGCGCGTTAATACGTTATTACAGATAAAGTTTCTTTAGGGTGGGATATTATTAAGGCCTTCCTAGGTAAGGTAGGGTGAGCTTAGTATAATGTTACGGCTTATATAAATGCCTCTAAACTAAAGCTTATAGAATACTATATTATAAAGATACTAAGCTAAGGAGAAAGAAAAGGGTTTACTAAAACCGATATAAACAAATATATAGGGTAAGCCGCTAAGGCGCTAGCTTTAGGCGAGTTAATTATAGGTTAGTAGAATATAGCAGAATTTAGTAGTTAACGTGCGATAGCGCCGTTATAACTATATTGTTTACCAACCTCCGCTTACCTAAATTTACAATTATTAGGTATATTAAGAAGGTTATTAAGCTTAAAGGAGGTAATAAGTATAGGGAGGGTGCTATAGAGGTACTAAAACGCTTAAAAGTACCTAAAATAAGAGAGGATAAATAGGAGGTCTATTTCTAGTTCTAGAGTATAACGGCTTATATAAATGCCTCTAAACTAAAGCTTATAGAATGCTATCTTATAAAGATACTAAGCTAAGAAGTAAAAGAAGGTTAAGGAAAGGTCTATATATACAAGCCAAGTCTCTAAGCGAGCCCCTAACTAGGCTGCATATAGACGTTATAGGGGTAGTGCCCCAGCGCCGTTACATAGAGATAGTTGTTGTACTATTTCTTTAGGTTCTAGAATTATTGTTTAGTTATTTCTTATTATAATATATTAAAAAATAGAAAATATTTTTAATTAGCTATAGAGTTCTAATATTATAATATCTATATCTTTATAGTGCTTTTACTTATATAATATTTCCAGCACTTCCTATAATATAGTCTGCGGGCTAATAGGCTATACGGGCCTCCGGGCCACATTAAAACCTTATTAAAAATTAGAAAATCTATAATTTAATATCTTAATAACCATATAATAATATAATAATTCATTGCTTAACGTCCGATTTGGATCCCTATTGGGCCCACGCGGACTACTCCTTATATACATATGGGGAGAAAACTCTATTTAAGAAAACCTTATAATCCATCTCCCTGCCTTATAGGACTCGCCTATAAGGCGCCTGTGAGGCGCCTGCGAGTTACCTATAGTGCTCCTGCTACCTTACTTTTTGACCTCCTTAGGAACCACTGCTGCCGTAATAAGCCTACGGACGCGCTAGTATTGTAAACTTTACTCTACTGCTATAGAGTTATTAGGGGGCACCTATTACTCGCCCCCCTACCTTCTATTGCCATTTCCTTTATAACCTAGAACTGGTTTAGTACATTTTAGCTAATAAGCCACTAGGTAACCGCCTTAAGGCCTTTTTATGTTAAGAGCAGTGTCTTATAGTTCTTTGTGCTAGCTACTAAGAGTATTGCTTCTTGGTTAGTATATAAGGGGCATAATAGTATTACATGCTTTAGTGTCTGTCTTAGCTAGCTATATTTGCATCTTAGGCTACCTACTAGGACACCCACCCAGTAGAGCCAGTCTTTTAGTCCTATTACTCCTATTCTTAAAAGTATTGCTATTATATTTTCTGCCTTTATTAGGCCTTCTTAGAGCCCTAGAGTATTTACCCCCTATAGCGTTAATTATGCTACGGCTTAGGTTCTTCTTACCTTAGTTAACCTCTATACCTTTAACTCCTATACGCCTCTCCAGCGTTGGTCTAGCTAGTATTGCATTACAGTAGTTAGTTTCCTAGCGTTCTTTTATACTTTACTTTAGCTCTTTTTTTTCTCTTACTATTATCCTTACTAGCCTCTTACGCGTCTCCCTTTCTCCTCTATATGGGCCTAGGCCCTAGAGTAGCACTATTCTTCTTTTACTTTCTTTACCTGTTTCTCTAATATATCTTCCCTACTTTAGGGTTGTTGGTTTGTTCTCCTATAAGGCGCCCTAGGGTCCCTCTATAGTTTATTTAGGTATATCTTAATATACTTTATAATATTAGAGTTGCGTTCCTTTTACGCCCTTTATATTATAGCGGCTTTAATATATAGTTATAGGGGGGGAATATTAGCTTCCTTCTTAAGCAGTGCTGTGGCCGTTCGCTTATATCCGCCTATTATACTCTAAAGGCAGGCTGTTTGGACCTTTTAGAGTAGTTTAAGGAGTGATTTAGGGGGGCCTTTTTTAGATTCTCCAATGGCCTAAATACTAGACCTATACGTCATGGTTGGCCGGACAATTGCTATATATAGTAGGCGTAACCTCTAGAAGCATGGGCCCCATATAGAATTAATAATCCTAGATAATACAATATACTATACTTAGCCCTTATAGGCAGCTTAGGCCGTATATACGCTCTATTAGAGCTTACTGTCTACCTATACTCCTAATACTCTTAGGCCCTGAACTAGCTAACCCCTAAAGCCTTAGATACGAATTATATACTAAAGATCTGTAGATTAGTTGCGTTTTCTTATAAAATAGATTAGCTAGTACTTTTTTAGTAAGAATTGGACTCTATATTGTCTTGCCTATTCTATATAGGTGTTATAAGCTTTCTCTAGCGTTCTGCAATTCTCTGCGGCTGTTGGCCTGTATATAATTAGGTTTATATTATCAATAAAGCCTATCCCCTAGGTTGCCCCTTCCTTAAAGGAGTTAAGTAGGTTGCTTATAAAGAAAAGGAAAAGTATAGGTAAGAGGGGTGATCCTTATAGTATTCCTATTGCAACTGCAATAGGGGGGCTTTAGTATCTGCTAAAGACTAGCGATGTTTCTTTTTGGCCTATAAACCCTTAAACAAATTATATAATCTATTTTAGGAAGCCTTTTACTCTAAGAATGTATAGGAGACGCTTATAGGGTACGTTATTGTAGGCGCTACTAATATCTAGGCTAAGTATTAATACTATAAAGTCCCTTCGTATCGCCTATGCTAATTTAATAGTGGTAGTGAGTAGCGTAAGTACTAATAGTATTGAGCGGTTCTTTCTTGCCCCTATTTAGCTTTATAGTAATAGGGTATGTTCCTCTACCATATCTGCTATACGGTTCACTATTACCCTTTCTAAGATCTTACTAAGGGTATTCTCTAAGGTAATAGGGCGGTAGCTCCCTAGAAATAAGTAGTTTACTTTACCTTCTTTATATAGGATAAACGTTATTATAGCTCTTCTAAGTCTTGGGTAGTAGCCTATTATAAAGCATACTCTAGCTACATCCGTAAGCTAAGGTGCTATTAGTGGTCCGTAGGTCTTTAGGGCTTTATTTAGAATCCTATCTAGTTCTGGTACTATATTATTTAAAAGGCGGCTAATAGTTCTAGCCATTTCTTTAGTTGTTATATCACTGTTGACCCTTAGGCAAGTTACCAGTGCTTTGCCCGTAATATCGCTAAGGTCTACTAGAGCTAGTTAGGGGGAAAATCTTTCTATAAGGATTTTTGCCTTCTTATTATTGTTGCTTATAGCTAGTAATTTACCTAGTCTTTACAGGGGCGGAAGATGTGGGTTTTCTACTAGACGTCCTGCCTTTCTCTTTACCTATTTCGCTATCCTCTAAAGACCTTTATTATGGGGAAGGCTCGGGTTAGTAGTATACTTATTTATAAACTATCTCCAGCTATTCCTTACTTCTTTTTTCAGAGTATTCTTTAGCTGGTTTCTTGTGTCTTTATAATATCTCTTGTCTTTAGGATTATAGCTGCTTGTGTATTTTCTTCTTGCTTATTATTAGCTGGTGATAAGAACCGCGTATTATATGGACCATATGTATCGCGCGTAGGGGCCTGCTTTTAAGACCGGGCAGTGCTCTTCTAACCTATTTTTAATTGCTNCCTAGATCCTTTCTAGTCTTTAGTTGATTTCCTTAGGGGTAGCTACTAAGCCTCGCTTATTTAGTATCGGGTGGATTTCTTCTAGGTCTTAAAGTTGTTATTTAACTATATTAAGGAAGCTATCTATCTTAAGCTTTCTTATTGCGTATCTTTTACTATTTAATTGTGCCTTAATATCTAGATCTAGCTGTATTTAGATGGGGGTATGGTCTAAAGCAAGTACCTATTCTTCTTTGGGGTTGTAACGTGGCCCGCCTCCACGTCGCCATACGGCCAAAAAGACTGAGAGTGCTTGCGAACTTGTCGCAAGCGCGGCGGGACCTAATATATATACTCTTACAATTGCCCTCTCCTCTGCGCGCTCGTCCTCGAGCGCTCGCAGGGATTCCTCTGTGCGCCCGTTCGCGCCATAGGGATCAAACGCCAAAAGTATCACCATATTAGTTAGTCCCCAATAACATAAGCGATCGGACTCAGCCGACCCGCCTCATCGTACGGATGCGTGTTAGACTATACCAGAGCGAAGTGACCGATGGGGATCGAACCCACGACACCTGGCCCCAGTAAGTTCGCAAGCACAATTATAACGTAGCCCGCCTCTACGTCACCATACGGCCAAAAAGACTAAGAGTGCTTGCGAACTTGTTGTAAGCGCGGCGGGACCTAATATATATACTCTTACAGGGGTTATATCTTTTAAGTCTCTAGTATAGGCCTTCATCCATAAATATAAGGTCAATTATACTTCTAGCGGTGCCTTATTGCTATATAATTGCTCTTAGGGGGGTAGCTAGCTTAAGGCCCTAGGTGTCTATAGCTTTTAATAGGCACTCTGCCTATTATTTGGCAGTAATATAAATACCCCCCTACCGTAGGTGGTAGAGGTTTATATCTCCTAATAGGATAAACTCTATATTTTCGGTTTCTAGTAAGCTTATTACTAATATAATATTCTCTATTTATAGGACCCCTTTAACCCTAGGGTTATATATATTAAGAATCTAAACCGGTCCCCTATATATTTAGATTGTTATAACTATAATATTTGGGTTAACTGCCTACTATAACTATAAGGATAGGCTAATAGCCTTGCTAATTATAAAGTATACGCGTATAGCTGCTTTTAGTTTATATAGGAGCTGGAATCCTTAGGGGCAGTATATTAATTATATATAGGCATTGTAATACGGCTCTTATATAGTAAGGATATAGTGTTTCTCTAGGTCTAAGCTGTCTAGCAAGGGCCTTATAAGACGGTAGTTTGTGTTGCCGCAGTTGTACTATATAATAGATAGGTGGTGGACCCCTGGTAGGGGTCCTTTGCCTCTTCTTTATTCCTCGCTTCCTCTGTTTCTATTTTCTCTAGAATATTTAGAGCTTTTATCTCTTATATCTACATCCTAGTTACTACTTATTTTATATAGAGCTTTCTATTCCTATATCTTATATTTCTAGTAGCGCTTCTATATCTAAATCTATTATTGTCTTTAGTTCCTCCCCTATTTTTACTAGTTAGCTATATACCCTTTAAGAGTTGGCTATAAATGTTATATTTGCCGCGTTAAGTCTAATTCTTAATTATCCTGGTCTTAAGCTTGCTATAGCTGTCTATAATAGTCTTCCTATAGGGCGTCCTCTCCCTTATATCCCTATATAGTCTAGTAATATCGCGCGGCGACGCTTCTGGCCTATTAAGGCTTAGGATAGCTGGCCTAGCCCCCCAGTATTAAAGGTAGGAAATGCTAGAAAGGCACCTACGCCCCCCTAGCTTATCGCCTATTGTTTCTATTTATATAATCTAGCGTGCAGTTATTCCTATAGCTGTTAAGCCCTTACCTTCCGTCTCCTATATTTGATACAGTCTCCTCTCTCCCACGCCTTATATGTGCTTTGGTGGCAGTTTACGCATTTTATTTGGTCTTAATTTAAGCAATTTCTTATATCGTGGGGGCCTGTATAGTGGCCGTAGCACACCTATGCTGCGCATGTGGATTGGGTGTGTCCCTATTATACGCAGCGGTAGTATTATTCTAGGTGGAGTTTATAGTTGTAGAGCCTTACGTCGTATATAAGGCCATTTATAATAATACCTTTTTAGATAAGGAGTTTTTGCATTCCTAGTATATATATACTAATAATAAGGGAGCTATGCGTTTGACTGGCGTCTCCCTAGCGAGTCTCTAATAACCCTTATATTCTTTTATTATTCTCATTATATACTTAGTTTGCATTTTCCTATTAAAGCTATTAGATTTAGGTAATCTCGAGTCCTAGTATAAGGCGTTCCGTTTATTTTACTATCTTATATATAGTTGCTGTATTGTCCGCCTAGCGTCCCTTTTCTACCCTAAGGCTTAGGGGAACCGCTAGGACTTTAACTAGGTAATCTTTATAGAGCACTTTTATACTAATACGTTCTCCTAGCCTATCCCCTGCCCTTATAGCTCATTTCTTTACCTATTGGTCCCTTAGGGTGACTCTAATATCTCCGCTCCTAAGGTATTGGACTATAACGGCGTTATAGACCTCTTTGCGAATTTCTATAAGGACTTCTATTTCTAATTGTCCCCTAAGCCCCTCTACTTTCTCTATATTTAGTTGTATTATAATTATATATCTGGATATTATCTTTAGGGGGGTAGGCTCCCTATGCTATAAAGGCACAGCTACGGCGGCCTAGGTGCGGTTCGCCAGTAGGGAGAAGTTTTATTTATTTTTAATTTTATTTAGCCGTTGGAGGATTTAGTTAAGGGTTTGCTAAAGGGGCGCCTAAGGTACACTAGATTGGCGGAGCTATTTTACTAGCTGCATTAGTTCGTTATAGCTAACGGTTACTCCCCTATAACTGCGGATACTAGACGCGTCTAATAGGCTTTATATTTTATTAAATACCTTTTTAATAGAGGTCTTTCCGTTTTATAGTGTGGTATTCGCCCGTTCTTATTATAGAGGGCTATTGCTAGGCGTGGTTCTAGTGGGCGCGCGTGAGTGTAAACCACCGTTATTTAACGTGTGCCTCCCCTAAAATATATACATCTTAGGGGGATTCTCTAGGTGTTTTTTAGGGTTCTTTTAGTTGTTTTTGGTCTTTTTAGGCTAGGTGCAGCAAGAGCTCTAAAAGGATTTTCCAGATAGTTGAAATAGCCTAATAACCATATAATAATAAATTCTAATAATTTAGATTTAGACTTTTATATATACTCTGCAGCTTCTATTAAAGTTGCATTATAAATAGTTTAGTAGTTTTTAAGATATTAAAATTTAGGGGCCAAGATAAGGCCGGATTACTATATCTTAAAAACCACTAAACTATTTACGATGTAACTTTAATAGAAGCTGCAGAGTATATATAAAAGTCTAAATCTAAATCATTAGAATTTATTATTAAGTGGTTGTTAAGATATTAAAGTATGGAATTTTTAGAGGGTTTGATATGGCCTGGAGGCCCGCATAGCCCATTGGCCCGCAGACTACGTTATAAGCTATTTATTATATTAACAAGCTGCTATTAATTTTTTATTAATTTTTATTAAGATCATCTTTAACGGTTAATTGCGGACGACTGAAACTTAGCGTTGACCATAAACATTCATTTTTTGAGGATAGCCGATTTTGTGACATCAACAACATGCAGTGTTTGATAGTCTTCATTGAGCGATTCTGCCTTAGCATGTAGGAGATGAAATCTTAAGCGGGTTAATTTAAGCTCAACGCTTCATCTAACAGACCTTTGATTGCCACGTGTAATCACTTCCCATTAATCAGAGATTTCGCATCCTCGACCGCGACCCTAGCGACCTTCTTCAATATCATCTTGTGGTCTGCCTCTCGGAACTTGTCCCAATGGTCTAATCCCTCCGTTGCTTGAATTGACAGAGTCTCGTAACCTTGCTTTATCACTTTGCTTACCTCCTTTGGACTAAGATTCTTGGTCTTGACCTTGCCTTTCTCATCCCCTTCAAGAAGAGTATAGTAGTGACTTGATACACTGACCAATATATCAATGGAGCTGGGGCCCGCATGATTAGATAGCTCAAAAGCATCACGAAACTTGGTCAAAATTTCACCGGTCTCAACAATCTTGTAGAAGAGGTCATCGTAGGATGCTGAGTCTGGTAGAAACGCCTCCCCACTAGAGAGAGATAAAGCGATCAAATCAACCAGGTCATCCACTAATTCAGCGTATTTCGGAAGCGTTTTGATGTCGTTTGAATATGTTACCAGGAATCGGAAGAAAGACAGAAGGGTGCGCCAAAGTTCCGACCAGTGATATGCTTTACTTAGCTCAGTTAGCGGACGGGCTTCAAAATGACCATAGTAAATTGCCGCACCAAGACGTAGCCTAGATCTACTTAAGAAGGAGATGACCCGCAATATGACGCCCAGGCATAATCTGAGGTATTAGCGTTGGTGCTGGTGGGGCTAGGTAATTGATAGCTTACATGTAGAATTCAGCATCAAGCCTTCGTCGTAGATTATGATTGATACCATCAATCATTATGTCAAGTATGACGGAAGTAGCTGGTCGACTCCCTCTAATTACAGGTAGGTACGGCTGCCGTTGCCGACAGAGCCTTACAGATGTCTTACTCTCTTCACCGCACATTCGCTTGATTAAGATTTGATCTTCGACGAGAATTTGCAAGATAAAAAGACTTATATATGTGTAGAGGGAAGACCGAAACGAGCGGTGTGCATGTTGGAACAGATATGAGGTTAGAGAAAGAAAGGAGCTCAAGGCCGAAGCTTCTCCTTTGATGTGAGAGGGCAGAGTAACAAGATTGAAGCAAAATAGTTTGTTCGCATTAGCGAACTCATAAGTGGAAAGAAGTATTCCAGCTTCCGAGCCTGGCCTGACAGTTAATGTTAGCTTCGTTCTGGCAGTTGATTGGCCAGACATACAGGGCGGAGAATAGGGGGACGGCCTCCTCAGTAGTTGGCGTAGAAGGCCTGGAACTAGTAGCTAAGACACCAAGGCCGATATAACTTAGCGTAGCACTCAGATTCCAACCCTCTGGTAAATCGTCTTGCACAGCAATATATCTGTCCCTTGATGAAGAACACGTGGACCCAAAACACGTCACAATTTTGCGAATTGTTGCGTCATTAACAAAGTCATCAAGTCGTAGCCGATACGGATTCTGAAATTCGAATTTGTTGTAGTTGGCTAGTAGGCCGAGTAGAAAAAAGGGACGTAAAGTTTGAGTACTGCTCTCGGAGTCCTGGACACACTACACAATTTAGTATCGCAGTAGACGGATTGCTCGAACTATGTACCTTCATTAGGGCAGGGAAGAGGTCCCGGTGAGTGAAGTATGAGATCAGACTAGTCTGATATGCCCCTGCCGTAATTGAAAGCGCGACTTGGGCAGCTTTCTGACGCACCTCCACTACTTAGAATTAGAGTGGGGGTGTGGACTATTTTAGAAATGGTGTTTTACTGTTTCGACCATTGCGTATGATAGTGTCTAAAGAAGCGACAAAATCCGACATGATAGCGTCTGCATCGCGCAAGCCGGTTAGAACCGAGATGATGTCGGAACTTGGGTTTGTATATTTTTTGCTTAGGACAGCACCTAGGAAGACTGTTAAGGTCTGGTTCGTAAGTTGGCGGAACTGTGGTGGCGGGCGGGAGCTGTCTTACATCGAGAGCAACCTCGTCGGATGGTGGGGTGTCATGCTTGACACAGGAGACAGCCCGGAAGAAGAGCTGTTGTGAATGAGCCTGGCCATTGTTAGATGCTAAGACGGGTAGATTGACCTCATTGGTTTTACCTGCAAGTGAAGAAGGTCATCGGCGCCCAGGTAACCCAGAATTCGCTTCAGGTTCGCAGCGTCTGGTCGCAAGAGAAAAAACTCCTGCCAAAAGCCCTCGGACAGGTCATAGTCTTCTTCGTCCTCCTATCTCCCACTCAGCCCTTGAATCTTGAAGTAATACCGTGATAGACGAACCCTAAATAATGCTTCGTACAACCGTACAATCTTAGGCTGGAACGACTCCGGCCTGGACTGTTGGGTAAGAGGAGAGGGTTCCATGAGATCGGCCACTGAGCGCAGAAGACGCTAAGGTGGCAGGCTCAAAAAATTCCAGCGGGAGAATGGTGTGCTGTGAGCACATGTATTGGAGAACAGGAGGTGCAGAAGGAAGTTTGATGGTGCGTTTCTCAATGAACTCGCATGTGCTTGCCAAGCATGTGTCACCCATGAATTTCTTTTGACCGACAGGCATATTTACAGCGCGCAGCAGGGTATTCTTCAGAATAATTCTCACGATAGCATAAGTGAAAGTTATCAAATGGGGATTAAGGGAATCGAATGAGTCCGTATCCCTAAGAGAACAAAATGCCCTCTGTTACGCCCGGTGCCGCTTTACTCATTGGCATTTCTGGGCCATCATCGTCAGGCAATTCTCAACTAGCAAATCTCCTCGACCTTCTAGACTGAGCTGACCTTTACGGACAGGAAAAACGACCCTCTCCCGTCTCCTCCGTGATATTATCCCACAAACTTTTATCATCCATCTTGACGACTTCTATCTCCCTGACGTCCAGATTCCACTAAATGAAGGGGTACAAGACTGGGATTGTCTCGAATCCCTCAACATTCCTCACTTTCACGCCGCACTCTCTTACGTAAAATCTCATGGCACATCCCCGCCAGATTCTATCTCCAAGGAAGATCAGAATGCTATTGGCGAACATGGCGTTGATCCTGTCTTCATCGAGAGCTGCAAGGAACGAGTCAAAAAACTAATGGCCGGCAAGTCTTGGAATATACCCATAGCAATCATTGATGGGTTCTTACTATTTTCAAACTCTATGACCGATATACGGGCTCTCTTTGATATCAAACTATTCCTTAGAACCTCATATACCACTACCAAGGCCAGACGTGAAGCCAGAAGTGGTTATGTCACGTTAGAAGGCTTCTGGCAAGACCCGCCAGGGTACGTGGACCAAGTTGTCTGGCCAAATTATGTTAAAGATCACGCATTCCTCTTTGAAGGTAAAGATGTACATGGCAAAATGGATAAGGGGGTCTGCAGAGAAATTGGAATCCTCGGAATGCCGGACGAGGCTCAAGGGAACATGACGAGGTGCTTAGAATGGGCTGTGGAGGCTTTGGAGAAGTTTATAGATGGTGATTCCAGCCAGCACAACAGTGGTCAAAAGTTCCTGGACTAAATGGGCCATGCTTCAATAATGTTCAAATTGGTCCGCAATATTATACAGGATTTAATCCAACTTTAAATATAAGACTATCTCTAGATTGCAAACATAAAGTGTTAAAAAGCCTTGGTAATTAGCGAAGGCTTTGAGAATGGAAGTTATTACTTTACAGGGGCAATATACCATTAAAACTTCCTGGGTATCATCGCACGGCCATAAGACTTTTAAGATCGTAAGCGTCGTAATCCCTATAATTATCCATTTGGTGCAACGAGTGATTGTTCCATTTACACAGAGTCTTCTGCAGCATTTCCCTGCCTTCCGGGAGTCATTAACACCTTTCGAATTAGGCTCTCGGCATCATTCTTGAAGTCCTATGAATCCGAAGCCAATGCTTCTCTATCTGCTTTCCCGTAGACGTTATGGTCCTTCAACGACAGGGAATTGTTCGCCTTGTCATGATTACGTGCTTGCAATGTGGCACTTCCGCTGCTACCAGCACTTTCATCACTCCCCTCACTTCTTTCACTTGTCCTCCTAGCCCCATTTGGATCTTCTCGCCTGACCGCCGCTGTAAATCTCCTAGCCCTTGGCGTCTGCTGTGAGTGTAATTGATGGGACGAGGTGCTGCTGCTGTCGAAAGCGCGCAAGTTGAAAATGCGCCGAAGGAGCGTCCAGGTGAATGGCAGGTTGGCGACGAGGAGGGCAGTTGACGACTCCCGAACATACCAGAACGTCCAGAGGCTCCCAAAAGGTTGGGAGAAAGAGTAATATTTGTTTAGCACTGCAGCAAGGATCTGTTCGTACGTTGAGAACCAAGCCACTCTAGAGATAAGTCGAGGAAATGGAACACAGCATGCTGACGTACCACAAATATTCCCAGGCCGAATATGCCACTCAGAATAAGCTTCCTACGAATTGGAAGGCGACTTCGAATAAGCATCTGAAGAGCCATAGTAAGCATCGCAACGTCGGAAGAAATGTTGAAGACTGCATTGGTGATCAGATGATTTGTAGCGGCATTGCATTGGACTACACGTTTTGAATTAGTTAGTGGTCCTATTGCAAATTGTTGGATGTATTCACTATTTGTTGTCGGCACAGCCCAGTAATCCCGAAAGGGTCTGTAGTGCCCTTTCAATTAGTAAAGAACAAGCATTGCATTGCCAACGAAGTCGGACTGACCTGCACCATACTCCTAGGTAGAAAATTTCCATGAAGACAAACCCGAAAGCCACATATGCAGCTAGGATCTTAACCACTATATTCTCCTTTAAGGCAATACTGCGGGCCAATCGGTAGTCAGTCCAACGAGTGCAAGGGACTCTATAGTGAATGACGGACGGACATACGTGAGCCGATAGTACATGATCAGAAGACAGGCCTTAGCTGCCCAGATAGTAACACATTGGCATTCTTCAACTACCAAAACCATCTTGCTGCCATACTCTCGATCGGAGATTTCTCGTGCAGTTAGGCCGTTAATATCGAAACCCGGGGGAAATAAGTTGGAATTGGCATTTGCAACAATGTTAATGCTAACCATGAAAGTGGTGTATACCGAGAATGCGAAGGTCATGATCCAGTCATCTATCTGCAGCTTCTTCATGGTCCCGAAGAGCAAAGTACGTGAGACGAAACGAGCCAGAGTGACAGATGCCACAACTCCGTACCAAGTCCACGACTCGACGACGAGAGGCGGCATCCTGAGCAGCAGCGCTACTCAATCAGGATGTAGACAAAAGCAGGGCGTTGGAAGGAGACAGATTATCTAGGTCATGATAGCATTCGTATGTCATCCGGGTGGTAATTCGGGTTGCAATTGATGTCCCCGAGGGACATGGCTAGCCGGGTATGAGAAAACGAAAGGCGACGAGGTATTGGAGACTCTTGAAAACATTGATGGAAAGGGACCTGCAAGGCTCGAGATTCTCGGCTCCCTTCAGCTTGAGGATGGCCTGACGGCTGATCTTATCGACGCCCAGCGCAGCCGAAAGCATTTCGATCAGCCAATGGGCCACAGCTTTATGTATAGACTTTTTTTTCAACCTTACCTCGTGACCTAATGACTTACCGACCCCTGACATGATGTTTGTAGCTAGCGTCGGAATAACCTACGCCGTCTTCCGAATTGCGAAATCACGTCTGAGGCTTATGTGCTTACCTCAGTGCCTCAGCAAGCTTACCTCAGCAAGCTCAGACCGAAGAATCAATTAGCGGACTTACATATCCGCAAGCGGATATCGCTACCCTTTTTTGTCAAAAAGTTGATTCTATAGTCTGAGGGACTTTTCCGGGGTGCAGCTGAGCAGGGTCACGGAAAAGTTGAATAGGGTCACTGATAGGGTCGGCGAAAGCTGAACGGGGTCACCGATAGAGCGCCGGAAAAAGGTCGGCAGGGTCACACTTTTACCTATATAGAACACGCATTGGTAGCTATATTTAACTTAAGCGACCGCACAAACCAAAATATCTAGGGCATATGCTATGTATACGCAGACATACAGGATATACGCATATATATATATATATATATATACATATATATATTTACGCGTATTACAGTATATAAATAATAAGTGAAAACTATACTGAAGCAAACAAGAGTATAGTAGGATGGTTAAACGGCCTACTAGTTAGTATGTATAACTATATATTACGTATATGCTAAGTATACGTAGGCATTCCAGAGCTTACCTAATATTGAATATAAAGATAATAGTTCTTAAGATAATATAATTGGCGGAGAGGGTATTAAAGATAAAGAGGGTAAGGAGGAGGATAAGGAGGGTAAGGGTTAAGATAGTATGCAACAGCGGCTTCTATTTTATATAGGTCTCTCTCAGGTAAAACTATGTCCGACTTTATATACAAGCTATATATATGCTTAAAATAGCTAGGAAACACTCCGAGACTATAGAGTACTTATTAGCTCTAACGGCAAGTATTAAGTTATCATCTAAGAGGTAATAGACTATATTATAATGCCATAATATCCAGTAATTAGGAAAGAAGGAATTGCATACTTTATCTATAAAGTAATACCTCTGCTGTCTATAGATGCAGATAAAAAAACAGTACGCGAGGTTATTAATCGGTATATATTAAAGGTAAGTAATATATATGCAAAGTATATGCTGTATTTATATATCTAGCAGATTTAATTCTTATTCTATTAAACTAGTAGCCCTAGGATTATACAACTACAGCTTCTTAGTAAAAATAATTAGGAGAGTAAAAAAGCATTTTACTAAGCGTTTAAATGTAGCGGTATTAGACACTGCGAGTACGCCTATAAGGATATGCTCCGTATATGCTTAGTATATAATAGGGTTAAGCTTAAATCAATTAACAACCTCTAAAAGCGTAGTAGTTGTCTATATCAGGTAGTAGAGATTAATAAAATGCTTAAGCAAAGTATAGAGAAGTAAGCATTATCTATATATATTAGGTATATACTTATAATATACAGCTACTACTATAGTGTTCTATAATTATGGCGGCAGTATATCTACCCTAGTACACAAGAACGTGTATATAGTGAAAGCAGACTAATAATGTTTTTTCAGCATAGAGTACGTATATGTCCGGCGTATACGCAATATATACTTATTATATGCAGGTAGAGTTTATTGGTTGTTCTAGCAGTAGTAATACTAAACTATGGTATACTGCCTGGCCTTTATTATCGACAACTGCCTAGGTAGATATTTAATACCTTCAGTTACTCGTTAAATATAAAGTTTAGGAAGTTAAATAAGAATATACCTATATTGGACATGTAACGTCAAAGCGAAAATATTATGGTATGTAATGTATATATCGTGCATGCGCTATACATATGCTAAGCTAATATAGGATTTGACCACCCGCAAGGCTAAGGTAGAATAGTAGGCCGAACATGCGGTGTATAGTTAGACTGCTATATTCCTATTAATATAGTACGGTATCCTTATATTTGCCTTATTACACGAAATTCTTATATATATTATCCACTATATCTAATAAAGCTACCAATTGACCTTGTTAATGATGTAGTTGAAGTAATAAAGTAGGTGGATGTCCTAAGCCTTACTATATATATGCTCCGTATATGCATAGTATATATAAATATAACTACTTACCATTATATAGGTCGATTTATCCTATCGCCGCAGTACTATATTTTATGTAGGAAGTATAAAACGCAGACACTACGTGCCGTATATAGTAGTCTTAATATTAAGGATCGAATTACTGCTCTAATTCGTAAGGAAAGGATGCTACAATTCCTAGAGGGGACGGCATATATAGGTAAGTATAGGTTAGATACACGCTAAGTATATACAAAGGCTAAGCGTAGTAGGTATACTACGCAAGTTCTCTATTAATCAATATAAAGAGAACACCGAGTAATGGATTCGGGCAATTTATAACTTCAACAACGAGCATTTCCTTATTGTATGTTGTACGTATGCATAAGCTAAAGCATTTTAACGCGTAACATATATCGAAATAGACCTATTATTATTTAAGATAGTTTAAGGTAAAACGAATCTATTCTTAATTGTAGGATAGGACGAGAATTCTAAACGTATGTATACCCTATACTATATATATACTATACATAAGCTAAATACTTATAGGAATTAAGGTGTAGGTATACGCCTTTCTTAACCTAGAAACACGTGCTGCGTATATAAAGATGTTTTAGCTAGTATTTAAGGTTTTAGGTAATACTGCTCGATTATCTATACAATTTGCACATATTTACGGAACTGGACTTCGCACTGCTATAGTTGATATGTATAAGAAATAAGCTGGCGGTGAGTATACGCTCTATATATGCTCTATATATGCTCTATATATGCTAAGCATATGCTTATAATATATAGGCTTTGGAGATTACCTATATATAATTGACCCATCCCGTAAATGGGACAAACACCTTTAGTATATGCTTGTATTTTGCCTAGTACATATTAAATAAAACTTTATAAAGCGCTTTCGAACTTATAAAGTAAGATATATTATAGAGCAGATATAGGAAGCGGAGATAGAGCAGAAACTAATAGCGCGTATATAAAGCATATGCACACTATATCCGGAGCTTACGTCTTGGATAAATAATAAGAAGAAACTATAGATACTAGCTAGGCTTATAAAGGAAAAGTTAAAGGTTCCTTATAAGTAGTGGGCGTATATACGGAAGTATACTGGAATTAGTAAAAGTAGTCACTTTTAAGATAATAACTTTACCGGTCGAAAGTTATGCGTACTTACCGTAGTACTGCGGTAACGGTATATGCTCTGTATATGCTCTGCATATTCTAATATTTTAGTATAGGCTTAAACTTTGTATATAAGAAATGTTCGATCTATAAGAGCTATATAAAGAGACTGGAATAGATAATATATAGAAAAATCAGAGTAACTTAAAGCGGATAGTAGTATAGCTATAGAAATAATATATGTATATATAAAGCATATATAAAGCATATACTAAGCTTAAGCAGCGCAGAAATAGTAGAAATTAGCTGAGCGGCGAGCTAGAAATCCTAGCCTAAATCTTCCTTAGAATCCTTAGAATCCATTTAATACCCCTAAGCCTACTATATCTAGTGGCTAGATTATCTCGCAGATAAGTATAGTAGATAATAATATTGTATTAGTATTAGATACGTCGCGCGTATCCACCGCATATGCAGCGGAGATGCTACTACTACTGTCGCGAAGTTAAATACCCTGGACTACGGGTAAGAGGTATAGGTCTTACCTATCTACAGAGGAGCTAGAAAAGGAGGTATATATATTATATATAGAAATATAGAGCGATAAATTAACAAATTAAAACAAGCTAAAGACGTATATAATAAAGTAAAAGAACTAGCAGAGCTTAAGAAGTGGGTATAGGAGTATAATGTTAGCATATAGGGCGCATATGCATAGTATATATATAGAAAGTATTATATAGAGTTCTATAACAAATAAAGAATTAATTAATATAGGCCTATCGCCCCGTGCCCTATATTGGGTATATGCCTAGCCTACCTACTAAACAAACCCCAATAAAACTCCAACTGTGTATAATGCATACTATATACTATATACGCAGCGCATAGGCCTAGTATATGCTAGGACTTATAGCTTAGGACTTACGCGGTAAAGGCGAGTTAAGTAGCAGGTTTTGCTTGCGGCTTATATAGAGTATAAGCATAATATACGTAATAGAAGGAACTAAACTTACTAGAGCTCTTACCTCTACCACTATAACAGCCCGTTAGCTTTTTACTTACTAGTGCTAAACATTAGCTATATATATATAGGGTATATAATAATAATTCATTGCTTAACGTCCGATTCGGATCCCTATTAGGCCCACGTGGACTACTCCTTATATATATATAGGGAGAAAACTCTATTTAAGAAAACCCCGTGATTTATCTCCCTGCCTTTTAGGACTCGCCTATAAGGCGCCTGCGAGTTACTAATAGTGCTCCTACTACCTTACTTTTTAACCTCCTTGGGAACCACTACTGCCGTAATAAGCCTATGGACGCGCTAGTATCATAAACTTTACTCTACTACTATAGAGTTATTAGGGGGCGCCCATTGCTCGCCCTCCCGCCCTTTATTACTATTTCCTTTATAACCCGGAACTGGTTTAGTATATTTTAGCTAATAAGCCACTAGGTAACCGCCTTAAGGCCTTTTTATATTAAGAGTAGTGTCTTATAGTTCTCTATGCTAGCTACTAAGAGTATTACTTCTCGGTTAGTGCATAAGGGGCATAACAGTATTATATATTTTGGTGTCTGTCTTAGCTAGCTATATTTATATCTTAGGCTACCTACTAGGATACCCACCTAGTAGAGCTAGTCTTTTAGTCCTATTATTCCTATTCTTAAAAGTGTTGCTATTATATTTTCTGCCTTTATTAGGCCTTCTCGGAGCTCTAGAGTGTTTACCCCCTATAGTGTTAACTATGCTACGGCTTAGGTTCCTCTTGCCTTAGTTAGCCTCTATACCTTCAACTCCTATACACCTCTCCAGCGTTAGTCTAGCCAGTATTATATTGCGGTAGATAGTTTCCCAGCGTTCTTTTATACTCTACTTTAGCTCCTTTCTCTCTCTTACTATTATCTTTACTAGCCTCTTACGCGTCTCCCTTCCTCCTCTATATAGGCCTAGGCCCTAAAGCAGCGCCATTCTTCTTCTGCTTTCTTTACCTGTTTCTCTAATATATTTTCCCTACTTTAGGGTTATTAGTTTATTCTCCTATAAGGCGCCCTAAGGTCCCTCCATAGTTTATTTAAGCGTGTCTTAATATACTTTATAATATTAGAGTTGCGTTCCTTTTATGCCCTTTATATTATAGTAGCTTTAATATATAGTTATAGGGGGGGAATATTAGCTTCCTTCTTAAGCAGTGCTATAGCCGTTCGCTTATATCCGCCTATTATACTTTAGAGGCAAGCTATTTAGACCTTTTAAAGTAGTTTAAGGAGCGATTTAGGGGGGCCTTTTTTAGATTCTCTAATGGCCTAAATACTAGACCTATATATTATAGTTAGCCGGACAACTGCTATATATAGTAGGCGTAACCTCTAAAAGTATGGACCCTATATAGAGTTAACAATCCTAGATAATGCGATATACTATACTTAGCCCTTACGGGCCGCTTGCGCTATATATGCGCTCTACTAGAGCTTACTATCTACCTATACTCCTAATACTCTTAGGCTCTAAACTAGTTAACCCCTAAAGCCTTAGATGCGAATTATATGCTAGAGATCTGCAGATTAGTTGCGTTTTCTTATAAAATAGATTAGCTGGTATTTCTCTAGTAAGAATTGGACTCTATATTGTCTTGCCCATTCTATATAGGTATTATAAGCTTTCTCTAGTGTTCTACAATTCTCTACGGCTATTAGCCCGTATATAATTAGGTTTATATTATTAATAAAGCCTATCCCCTAGGTCGCCCCTTTTTTAAAGGAGTTAAGCAGGTTGCTTATAAAGAAAAGGAAGAGTATAGGCGAGAGGGGTAATCCTTATAGTATTCCTATTACAACTGCAATAGGGTGGCTTTAGTATCCGCTAAAGACTAATAATGTTTCTTTTTAACCTATAAACCCTTAAACAAATTATATAATCCATTCTGGAAAGCCTTTTACCCTAAGGATATATAAGAGACGCTTGTAGGGTACGTTATTGTAGGCGCCACTAATATCTAGGCTGAGCATTAATACTATAAAGTCCTTTCACATCGCCTATGCAGATTTAATAGTGGTAGCGAGTAGCGTAAGTGCTGATAGTGTTAAGCGGTTCTTTCTTGCCCCTATTTAGTTTTGTAGTAGTAGGGCGTGTTCCTTAGCCGTGTCTACTATATGATCTGCTATTACCCTTTCTAAGATCTTGCTAAGGGTATTCTCTAAGGCAATAGGGCGGTAGCTCCCTAGAAATAAGTAGTCTGCTTTACCTTCTTTACGTAGGATAAACGTTATTATAGCTCTTCCGAGTCTTAAGTAGTAGCCTATTATAAAGTATACTCTAGCTATATCCGTAAGCTAAGGTGCTATTAATAGTCCACAGGTCTTTAGGGCTTTATTTAGGATCCTATCTAGTCCTAGTACTATATTATTTAAAAGGCGGCTAATAGTTCTAGTTATTTCTTTAGTTATTATATCGCTGTTAACCCTTAGGCGAGTCACCAGTGCTTTACCCGTAATATTGCTAAGGTCTACTAAAGCTAATTAAGGGGAAAATCTTTCTATAAGGATCTTTGCCTTTTTATTATTATCGCTTATAGCTAGTAATTTACCTAGTCTTTATAGGGGCGGAAGGTATAGGTCTTCTACTAGGCGTCCCACCTTTTTCTTTACCTATTTCGCTATCCTCTAGAGACCTTTATTGTGGGGGAGGCTTAGGTTAATAGTATGCTTATTTATAAACCGTCTCCAGCTATTCTTTACTTCTTTTTTTAGGGTATTCTTTAGCTGGTTTCTTATATCTTTATATTATCTCTCGTCTTTAAAATTATGGCTACTTATATATTTTCTTCTTGCTTATTATTAGCTGGTAACAAGAACCGCGCATTATACGGACTATGCGTGTCGTATATAGGGGCCCAGTTTTAAGACTGGGCAGTACTCTTCTAGCTTATTTTTAATTGCTGCCTAAATCCTTTCTAATCTTTAGTTAATTTCCTTAAAGGTAGCTAATAAGCCTCGCTTATTTGGTATTGGGTAGATTTCTTCTAGGTCTTAAAGTTGTTATTTAACTGTGCTAAGAAAGCTATCTGTTTTAAGCTTTCTTATTACATATCTTTTGCTATTGGGTTGCGCCTTAATATCTAGATTTAGCTATATCTAAATAGGGATATAGTCTAAAGCAAGTACCTATTCTTTTTTAGGGTTATACCTTTCGAGTCTCTAGTATAGGCCTTCGTCTATAAATATAAGGTTAATTATACTTCTGGTGGTGCCTCATTACTATATAATTGCTCTTAGGGGGGTAGCTAGCTTAAGGCCCCAGGTGTCTATAGCTCTTAGTAGGCACTCTACCTATTATTTAGTAGTAATATAAATACCCCCCCACTATAGGTAGTAGAGGTTTATATCTCCTAATAGGATAAACTCTATATCTTTGGTTTCTAGTAAGCTTATTACTAATATAATATTCTCTGTTTATAGGACCCCTTCGACCCTAGGGTTATACACATTAATAATCTATACTGGTCCCCTATATATCTAAATTATTATAACTATAATATCTGGGTTAACTGCCTGCTATAACTATAAGGATAGGCTAATAGCCTTACTGATTATAAAGCACACGCGTATAGCTGCTTTTGGTTTATATAGGAGCTGGAATCCTTGGGGGCAGTATATTAATTATATATAGGCATTGTAATATGGCTCTTATATAGTAAGGATATAGTGTTTCTCTAGGTCTAGGCTGTCTAGTAAGGGCCTTGCGAGATAGTGGTTTATATTGCCGCAGTTATACTATATAATGGATAGGTGGCGGACCCCTAGCAAGGGTCCTTCGCCTCTCCTTTATTCCTCACTTCTTCTATTTCCACTTTCTCTAGGACATTTAGAACTTCTGTCTCTTATATCTATATCCTAGTTGCTACTTATTTTATATAAAGCTTTCTATTCCCGTGTTTTATATTCCTACTAGCGCTTTTATATCTAAATTTGTTATTATCTCCGGTTCTTCCCCTGTTTTTACTAGTTAGCTATATGCCCTTTAAAAGTCGGCTATAAATATTATATTTACCGCGTTAAGTCTAATTCTTAATTATCCTAGTCTTAAGCTTGCTATAGCTGTCTATAAGGGTCTTCCTATAGGGCGTTCTCTCCCTTATGTCCCCTGTGACCCTTATATCCCTATACGGTTTAGTAATATCGCGCGGCGTCGCTTCTGGCCCGTTAAGGCTTGGGATAGCTGGCCTAGCCCCCCAGTATTAAAGGTAGGAAACGCTAGAAAGGCACCCGCGCCCCCTTAGCTTATCGCCTGTTATTTCCATTCGTATAACCTAGCGTGCAGTTATTCCCGCAGCTGTTAAGCCTTACCTTCCGTCTCCTGTATTTAATACAGTCTACTCTCTCCTACGCCTTATATATGCTTTAGTGGCAGTTTACGTATTTTATTTAGTCTTAATTTAAGTATTATCTTATATTATGGGGGCCTATATAGTGGCCGCAGCACACCTATACTGCGCATGTGGATTAGGTATATCCCTATTATACACAGCAATAGTATTATTTTAGGCGGAGTCTGTGGTTATAGAGCCTTGCGTCGTATATAAGGCCATTTATAATAATACCTTTTTAAATAAGGAGTTTTTGCATTCCTAGTATATATATACTAACGATAAGGGAGCCATGCGTTTAACTAGCGTTTCCCTAGCAAGTCTCTAGCGACCTTTATATTCTTTTATTATTCTTATTATATACTTAGTTTACATTTTCCTATTAAAGCTATTAGATTTAGGTAATCTTAAGTCCTAGTATAAGGCGTTCGTTTGTTTTACTATCTTATATATAGTTGCTGTATTATCCGCCTAGCATCCCTTTTCTACCCTAAGGCTTAGGGAAACCGCTAGGACTTTAACTAGGTAATCTTTATAGAGCACTTTTATACTAATACGTTCTCCTAGCCTATCCCCTACCCTAACGGCTTGTTCCTTTGCCTGTTGGTCCCTTAAGGTAACTTTAATATCTTCGCTCCTAAGGTGTCGGACTATAATAGCGTTGTAAACCTCTTTACGAATCTCTATAAGGACTTCTATTTCTAATTATCCCCTAAGCCCCTCTACTTTTTCTATATTTAGTTATATTATAATTATATGCCCAGATATTGTCTTTAGGGGGGTAGGTTCCCTATACTATAAATATATAGCTACGGCGGCCTAGGTGTGGTTCGCCAGTAAAGAGGAGTTTTGTTTATTTTTAATTTTGCTTAACCGTTAGAGGATTTAGTTAAGGGTTTACTAGAGGGGCGCCTAGGGTTTACTAGACTAGCGGAGCCATTCTACTAGCTGTATTAGTTCGTTATAGCTAACGGTTACTCCCCCGTAACTACGGATACTAGACGCGTCTAATAGGCTTTATATTTTGTTAGATACCTTCTTAATAAAGGTCTTTCCGCTTTATAGTGTGGTATTCGCCCATTCTTATTATAGAGGGCTATTGCTAGGCGTGGTTCTAGTGGACGCGCGCGAGTGCAAACCACCGTCGTTTAACGTGTGCCTCCCCTGCGATGTATATATCTCAGGGGGATTCTCTAGGTATTTTTTAGGGTTCTTTTGGTTGGTTTTGGTCTTTTTAGGCTGGGTGCAGCAAGAGCTCCTTGTGATTATATAGGGTATATATAAGATAAGCTTACCCCTTTAGCGGCGGGTAGATGGTAAAGGGGACTCCTCATAGTTGCCTAGTAGGGTCGGGCCGCGCTGTGTATATAGTTAGCGTATGCCAAATATATGTAAGTAAAATACTAACCCTGCGTTTTAAGCCAGTAGAGGGAGTAGATAGGCTAACGCGCTATTTCTCTTTTATTAGTATACGCCTAGTATAAGCACGCGTTAACCTATAGTTAGTAGAAGACAATAGGGGTTTATATATATAAAGTGTATATATATATAAGCTAGCAATATAACTAAGTAGTGGTTTTAGTAATATATATAGGGCCTATATAAAGTCGGACTTTGCCAGTTCCCTAGATATAAAGATAAGCGTTTATTTCCGAATCGGGTAGTAGTCTTAGTAGTAGCCATGCTTATTCCTCATACACGCTACCCTTAGGCCTATAAGCACTCTTAGGTTTAAAATTAAACTTAGGGGGAATAAGTATATATATAGATAGATAGATAGATATATTAGGGTATAGTGCGTATATGCAGAAGCGACACTAGTGCTCTTACCTTATAATAAAATTGCCTGCTAAATTAGGTAGTAAACCCCTAGTCTTAAGCACTATATCTAGTTAGCTTAGGCTAGATATATACTAAGTATAGAGTAAGTATACGCGATTAAAGTGTAGGCGTCTATATACTCTAAAATTCTTAACCCTAAAGGGCTACGGCTGTATATAGTGTTAGTACTATATATATAATGTATGTGTATAACCTACCTAGGCTTATATAGGTACCTAGCATTCCGCTAGCCACTAGAGAGAATAAAACGCTTTAGGGCGCTACGTTATATTAGCGTTATATATATATAGCATATACATAGCATATACTTCTCCCCTATAATTAACTCTGTAGCCAACATATTAGTAATAGGAGGGTTAGTTACTGCATATGGTAAGTATATGCCTTTGGTAAACTATATAGTAATATATACGGGCACTGCTGTGCTCGTTACGGATATAGCGGCGGTACTATAACTCTATTAGTGGGACGCAGATACTATATATATACAGAATATACGCTAGGCTAGGCCGTAAAGACCTAGCCGCATATCTATATACCATTTACTATAATGTTACAGCTATATTTGTTGTCAGTATATGCTGTATATAAGGTATAGATATACGACCTATACTATAGAGTTAATAGTAGATAGTGCGGAGGCAGGGTTAGGTGGATCTAGTTTATGCTTAGTATATATATACTCCTTATATAGAGCCTTTCTAGTACCTACTTACGTTATCTTAGACGGTTATAGCTAGGGCTGTATAAGGTTAGCATATGCTATAGGTATACGGCTCTAGATTTACGTACGCCTTCTACCTTATCTTAGCATACTTAGACCATAGGGAGGCCGGATAAATCCGGCCCGATGGCACTAAACTAGTTTAGGCTATCTGTCCCTGTAAGGTCTGAGACACTTTAGCCAACGTTTGTAACGCACGTCGTGATATCCGCATAGCAAATATTACGGATATTCACTTCTTATTCTTACGACGAGTTTAGGTAGCTTGAAAAATTCATTGATTATATACTAAGCTCCGGCGAATCGAATGGTCTACGTAAGAAGTCTCCCCGCCTTCCCGTTCTTGACATTAATTTTAAAATAGCCGTGACGCGGTTTGCCAAAGTGAACAATTAGCAATATCCGCACTAACGACGCGTTAATCTTAACTACCTACTCTCTATCTATTATATCCATAATCCAATAATTAAAACCCATTAAGATCTATTTATTACAACGTGTTTAAGTCCTCCCTGACTTTATTTAACCCTCTACTCTCCCTCTGCTGCTTTTAAACGCTATCCACTAATGCCTTTATTAAAGTGAATAAGGTAAAGAGGTTATAAACTATAAGCCAGTTAAGCAGATTAACAAGCTGGCAGTACGTAATGGGCTGGGGATTACATTGAAATGGATCCCTAGCGGTTTCTACGGCTATATAGCCTGCGGAGGGAGCTACCCTAGCTTATAAATAGCTCTTATTAGCTTTAAATAAGTAAGCTAGATAAAGCTATTGCGGAGATATATCCGTACCGCGGTTGTACGGAGTAGCTTAAGGCCCTGAGGGTGCTAATATTTGAGCGGTGAGATCTTATGCTTGTGGTAAAGACGTCTTTTGGCAAGAGTATGATAATGTAAGCACTACTATATCTCGTACCTAATGCAGTTGTTATTATTATTCTTCCACTTAACGCGATTAGGTTAGAGTAAGTAAAAAAGATTATAAAGCTACCTTATATTCAACCTGTTTATGTGTAGGGGAAGATAATATCCGCTGAGCTAATTGAGGATATCCGCACGGGTAGCTATATATATATCCTTATCTCCCTAGAGCTTTTAGTTAGTAATAAGCTGTATAAGGTTCTAATAGACCCGATGTTTCGTTCTTATGTTGCCTTTATAGTGGTTAATAAAGTACACCTACTTGCTAATTGGGGAGAGACCTTCCGTATAGCGTACGTATAACTCTTTAAAGTACGTTCGGTCTTAGTTGATAAGCCTTAGTTTATATATACCGCAACGCTAAACCCCTCTATGTTTTAGACTGTATGTAAGCTGGCTAGGTTTAAACCTAATATATAAGTTATTAAAACCCTAATTAATCGGCTAGAGCTAAAGATTATACGGAGGGTTATAACTGTGCTAGAAAAGAAGGACTTTCGAGCTCTTTACTTTACTATTGCTGCTACTCTAGTGTATTCGTATACTACTAGTAATAGTAACTAAGGAAAGGGCGAGTAATTAAGAAGCCGCTTAATATCCGCACACCGCTAATAGTTTAATTAACTTTAGCTGATTTTAAAGACGATTATCTTCTTTAATTTTAAGGAGTGGATAGCTACCTGTTGTGATACTATTTGCAATTAGTTAATCTATTGCGGCTATAATGCTGCTGTTACTAGAGAAGTGGTTTAGAGCTACTATATAACGCTTATGGATATTAATAAAGACCGCTTATACGCCAAATACGCGCGCCTAACGTCTCAAATTTGAATTTTTGTTGTATTAGATGTAGTAGCACACGGTATAGATGTCCTAGATATCTACCGTTCGATCTAATATAGAATGCCTTGCTATAAATCTTATAATATGCTAACACAGCGGTTTGGCTAGGTAGGCCGAGGAGAAGGCCTCTTAGGCGAAGCAATCTTTATAGTTAAGAGCCGCTGGCGGGGTCCTTGCAATAAATTAGGTGGTTCTAAGTATACACAACCTCAGTGTATAGGCGATCTTCGCGCAAGCGCGCTGTGTAATAATATCCGCGGGCGATAAAACGCAGAGACTGTGGATATTGCGGGTGATGCTTTATCTATAGCGTTAGTTAGTACTAAGCAGTTAGTAGATATAAGAAGCGGGCGTGGGTTAAGCCCTAGTGGTTTTATAGTACGCCTACCTAAAGAGCTTATTGTACTGACCCTACGCCTAAAGAAGCGGTTAACCAATGCGCAGTTGCGTGGTAAACTGCCGTTCACCCTATGGTGGCTAGTTAATAAGGATTAGGTATACTTGCGAGAGATATAACTTATACACTATAGAGACCTATAGTCTACTGTTAGTAAAGATTTATATTATAGTAACTGTAACCTAATAATATTTATAGATTGCGAGTATAATATCCGCACTAGCCATAGTGCGGATATCGCGAAAACCCGCTAGGAGCCTATGTTAAGTAATATATAAAAGTGGTTTATGCGATAGGCGGAGGCTAGGTATTAGGATACACTATAGACGCCTATAGTTAATTGCGTTATACCGGATAAGCAGCCCCATCGCCCCCGTAACATAGGGTGGGTTTTAGATACGGCATTATTAAGGCAAGCAATGCCTAAGTGGGATCCCAATATCCTTAGTAAGGAGCTTCCGTCCCTTATTAAGCTTTTCGCAGATAAGGAATAAAAGCAGAAATAGGAAGAAATAGGGCAACTCTTAGGTCCTTCTGGGTTAATTATGTAGATATTAGAGCGGTTTTCCTAAGCATTGGAGCAGCACGCTGCTGCGGATAAGCGCTTATTATAAGCTCTTATACGGGCTTCGCAGGTTTCGGATAGGAGATTTGAAATATTAGCGCCGTAGCAATTAGCACCTCGCCGTAGCGCTAATATATTATAGGCTAGTTAACAGTCAGCTATAGACCTCTTGCTAATAACTTAGGAAGAGGATATACCTATACCTTTACTAACTCTTAGGTCTCTAGCTCCTACTCCTTTATTATTACCCTTATACTAGCCGTTAGATATATCTCTGCCGCTAGTAACCTGCTAGTTAGATATATCTTTATTAGTACCGTAAAGGTGGTTAGCGTGATTAAACAGAGGTAAACGTATGCGAAGAGCACTATAGGAAATTAACGGCAACGCCAATTAGTATATAGCGGGCTAATATTAGGCGAGGTTGGCTGATATTAGGCGGGGTTAGCTAATACTAGGTGAGTTTACCTTATACCCGCTAAGTGGATATTACAACTATAGTAGCTAATATCTATTAGGACGACCCCCCCTCCCCCTCCTATTTTATACCCCTAGTAAGCGCGGCCCGGGAACTAAATAGATTAATTAATTAATAATATTAATTACTTGGGAATATATACCAGTGCTACTAACTATAGCGGATATTAAACGGTTATAGTAGTAGCTTGTGGCTAATATCTTGTATTACTTATTAAGCAGCTTATATGCAGGTTAAATGTAACGGCGCTATCGCACGTTACCTGCCAAATTCTGCCATATTCTGCCGACCTGCGATTGGCCCACCCAAAGCTAGCGCCTTAGCGGCTCACCCTATATATTTGTTTACATCGGTCCTAGCAACCCCTTTTCCTTCTCTTTAGCTTAGTATCTTGGTAATATAGCATTCATTTAAGCTTCGGTTCAGAGGCATTTGTTTAAGCCGTGACATTATACTAAGCTCTCCCTACCTTGCCTAGGAAGGCCTTAATAATATCCCACCCCAAAGAAACTTCGTCTGCAACAACGCATTAATACGCTATACTTAGACACCAAAACAACTCTACATTACCTAGGAAGGCCTGGATAATATCCCACCTCATAAGCCAGATAGGACTAGACCTATACCCCCAGAATTAAAACTAAAGCGTATAATACCAACGAACCTTAGGAAGCTAACGATGGCACCTAAAGCAAGCTTATCTAAGAGAGCTGCCTCTACCCGAGAGGAACCTAAGATCCAATTAGGATCAGAAATCAAAGATAATGATGATATCGTAGACATACGCGAGCAGATTCGCGCCCTCGCAGCCAGCTAGGAAGCCGATTGTCTTAAAGCGAGAAATATACAAGAGACCCTACAAGAGATCCTAGAAAGCCTTACAGCCCTATAAAATAGCCTAGCTTCCCCTTCTTAAAGCCCTAGTCGACCTATTCACTCTACTAAATGTAATACACCAGGGAGTACGGATATAATAACGAAGTAATTAAAGTCCGTTAAGCTCCCTAACCCCCTACCACTATCCGACGGGATAGACCCTACCTTTAAGAATTAGAGGATTTAAGTATAAGGAAAGCTCCGCGTTAACTATAACTATTTCCTTTCTAAAGAAGCTAAAATACTCTACCTCTTTAGTCAAACCACTGGGGATGCCTAACGGCACCTTTAAGCCAAGTTTAAGGACGACTTCCCTATCCAATTTACATCTGTTAACGAAATAATACGGCACCTAGCAGCTATCTACGTTAACCCAAATAAAGTACGGGATGCCCATTATAACTATAATTACCTAATAATAAAACCAAACTAACCCTTTACCAAATTCCAGACTTAATTCCTACACCTTACAGGAGAAGGCTAGGTTCCCCTTAAGAACTACTAATTAGACCTGTACAATAAGCTAACAATCTAGCTATAAGAAAAGATCGCTGTAACCTTAGATAACCTATTAACCTACAAAAGACTTATAGCTTATTGCCTATTATTAGACTCAGAACTAAAGCGGATTAACGCCCGCCCTAATCAGTAGAAGCGACTCCATAACAATCAGAACTCGCTAGCTATACCTATAGGAGCTAGAGCAGGAAGATAAGTTACGACTGCTCTTATACCAAAGGCGGTTATAACTATACACTGGCGAGCCTCGCCCGACCAGCTATGTACTACGCCATTAACTAGTATTCGCCGTAATACTCCAATTAACCCTGCCTCGGCCACGTGCTTTAACTGCGATAAGTAAGGTTACTTTACCTTATCCTACCCGGAGCTAAAGGATATAGGCGATATTAAGGAGATGGAGGAAGGAGAAACGTCCAATAAGTTGGGAAAAGAAGAACCCTAGGGAAAGACTCCCCCCTAGGGTACCCTATNNATCTNAAAGAGATTAATCTNAGTTAGTTAATAGGTNGAAAGCATTTNACNGTTCTATNTANAGTATCTNAAAATGGATATAGAGTTAATACAACCGCCCTTATTAACACTAGAGCAAATAGCTTCGCCTTTATAAATACTACCTATACAAATAATGTTGCCAAGTTTCTAAATACAGAAGCTATCTAACTAGAGAAGCCTGTCTAGGTAAAGGGCTATAACAGCCAAGCCGGTCGGCCTGTTACCTATGTCTTAAAGTTGCATATTACTCTTAACGGACGACGCTAATACGGTATCCCCTTTTGTATCCTAGACCTAGGGTCCTATAATATAATCCTCAGACAAAAATAGATGTCCTATTTTAATATTTAGTTAAATATGCAAAAAAGACGGTTTGTCTGGCCAGAGGATAGACTAAGGTTACCCTCCTTTATTAGGGAGATCTAAACTAACCACAAGACACTAGCCGCAAGGGCTAACCCTACCTACTAGTAGGATGTCCGGGCCCGTGACCTAGCCTTTACCTAAAAGGACGCCCGCCGCAAAGCTGGAAAGAACTCCGTACTAACAAAGATACTCTCCTAAAGCGCTACATTTAAAGAGGACTCTACATACAGAAGCGGGACAAATAATGACATAGATAACGTCTAAATTGCATAGATCTAACCGTTATAGAAAAGAACGTATTAATAGGATATAAGGGATAACCTCTAAAAGATGCAACAGGAGCTAAAAGGAGTAATAATAACGCTAGTACCCTAGAAGTCCCTAAAGTCACATACGCCCCTATTATTAGTTAACCCCCCTACCATAGACATCGCCGCAATTAGCGCTGTAGCGTTCTACTTTAATATATACCGGAAGGATAATAAGGTCTTTACAACGAGCCTATATAAGATTAACCGAATTATTAATAATAGAGAGGAAAGGCCAGATAAGGAAACTAACAAGGAACTAGTTAAACGCCTTCTTCCTACCATTTATATAGGCTATAAGGATGCATTCTTAAAGGCGGCCTTAGACAAGTTACCCCCCTACCAGATATATAATCACAAGATTTAATTAGAGGCCCATAACTCGCTAGGCTATAGCCCCCTCTACTATTAATTGACGGATAAGCTAAAAGCAATAAAGTAGTATTTAATTAATAACCTAGATAAAGGGTTTATCGAGCTAAGTTAAGCCCCTTTTACTTCCCCTATCCTATTCGTAAAAAAGCCTAATAGAGGCCTTCGTTTTTATATTAACTATTAGAAGCTAAATACTATTACTTAAAAGGACCGGTATCCTATTCCTTTAATTAACAAGACCCTTACACGTCTAAGCCAGGCAAAGATCTTTACTAAACTTAATATCCGCTAAGCTTTCCACCAAATTAGGATAGACCCTATATCTAAAGATTTAACAACGTTCCGTACCCGCTATAGTTCCTATAAATGCAAAGTTCTTCCTTTTAAACTAATAAACGGACCGGCTACGTACTAAAGATATATAAATAACGTTCTTTTTAATTACCTCAACAAATTCTACACGGTATACCTAGACGACATTCTTATATACTCAGACAACAAACTTAAGTATTAAGTTTATATTAAGAAGGTCCTAGAGAGACTACGGAACGCGGGCTTATAAGTCGATATCAAGAAATGCAAGTTTGGGGTAAAACGTACAAAATACCTTAGGTTTATTATAACTACAAAAGGAATTAAGGTCGACCCTAAGAAGGTAGAGGCAATCCGTAACTAGAAGCCCCCTTGCATAGTAAAAGGAATCTAGTCCTTCCTTAGTTTTTATAATTTCTACCACCGGTTTATCTATAACTACGGAATTGTGGCAAAACCTCTTATACAACTAACCAGGAAGGACACGCCTTTTATCTTTAATAATAGCTGCATAGAGGCCTTTAAAGAGGTAAAGGATCGGCTTATCTCTTCCCTAATCCTTTATCACTATAACCCAGACCTTAAATTAATACTAGAAATAGACGCCTTTAATAGGGTCATAGTAGGAATCCTATTATAGTTACATCTAGACGGCGAATAGTACCCTATAGCTTTCTTCTTAAAGATAATAGACCCGGCTAAGTGTAACTATAAAGTACATAACAAAGAAATACTAGCTATTATTTAATCACTCTCCTAATAGCGCGTAGAGCTTAAAGGTATAAACTCCTGGATTAAGATATATATAGATTACAAAGCCCTAGAGTACTTTATAACTATAAAGCAGCTTACAGGGCAACAAGCCCGGTGGGCTAAAATACTCTCTTAATTCTTCTTTACGATTATATATCGTTCTAGCAAGTAAAACTCTAAGGCTAATGCCCTAACCCAAAGAGAATAAGACATAGGACCCTAGGATGAGCTAAAGACCTAATATTAGACGCGTGCCCTCCTCTATCTAGAACAGCTTGACCCGCGGATCCTTAAGGAGCTAAACTCCTAGTAAAACGAGCTAGCACCAATAGAGGAGTCCTTGGATAAGCCAATAGGGCTAATCAACCGCCTCCTAACTATAAACCGCACGGCTAACGCCTTAAGGGCCCTCCGCAAATAAGCCGTAAAAGGAGACCCCAATTTTAAGATAAAGGAAGGATTGCTCCTATACTAGGAGCGGCTTATAGTCCCTAACGTTAATAATCTACGGACCAAACTAATCCGCGAAGCTTATTACTAAGTCTCTACGGTATACCCTGGCAAGAACAAGACCCGTAAAATTATTAACTACTGCTACTACTAGCCGAGAATAGTTGTGGATATTAATTAATATATACGGAACTGCGAAGACTGCTAGAGAGCTATAATCCCATGGGATAAGACCCTAGGACTACTTAAGCCACTCCTAATACTAGAGCGCCCTTAGCAGCATATCTTTATAGACTTTTATAAACTACCTAGGGACCGTGACGGATATGATATGGTTATAGTTATAGTTAACCGCTTTAGTAAACGCCCGTTCTTAATTCTATGTTATAAGAACATTAATGCTAAAGAGGCAGCCCGGCTATATATCTATTACGTCTACCAAATCTACGGACCACCAGATACTATTATATCCAATTATAGACCATAGTTTATATCGGCCTTCTAGAATAAGTTTACCTGGATCCTAGGCATTAAGCTAAAGCTTTCTACAGCTTATTACCCCTAGATAGACGGTCAGATAGAGATTGTAAATCAGTACCTAGACCAGAGGCTTAGGCCCTTTATTAACTATTTCTAGGATAACTGGTCTAAACTACTACCCTTAATAGACTACGCGCAAGCAACCCTACCCCATAACTCCACAGGGTTTACCCCAATTTAGCTAGAAATAGAATATTTACCCCGCACAAGCTTTAACTGGAAAAGGCTAGAAGAACCCCAGACTGTACAAGAGAAGCTATCCTATACTAAGGCCCAATAGTACGCCAAACAATTAGAGGAGGCCTAGATAGTAGCCCGCGAGAACCTAGAAAAAGCTTAGAGGTTAATGGAACAGCAGGCGAACAAATACCGTTAAGAGCCTGATTTTGCCCCTGGCGATATAGTCTAGGTTATAATAAGGAATTAGAGGACTAAACAACCTAGCCGTAAGCTGGACTACCAGATGGCAGGACCGTATAAGGTTTTTAAAAAGATAGGCAACTTATACAAAATAAAGCTCCCAGACTCAATTAGGGTTCACCCTATCTTCTTACTAGATAAGTTACGGAAAGCTATAAACAACCTATTGCCTAGATAAAAGAACGAGCCTCCCCTACCAATTTAAGTAAACGGTGATAACGAATGGGAGGTTAATAAAATACTGGCCTATAAGATAGTACGGGGAGCGCTAAAATACCGTGTCTAATGGAAGGGCTACGATTCTAACCTAACCTAGTACCCTACGTGGAACTTTATAGGCTGCCTCCAGAAGCTTAAAGAATTCCATAACTAATACCCTAATACGCCTAGACCCCCAAAGTACCTAGATGAATGAATAGAATACTAGTATAATAAAGATAATAAGTTACTGGAAGAATATAGGGACAAAAACGCCCCAAAGCCCTAATACAGCTGTCTGCCAAATTCTGCCATATTCTGCCGTTTTCTGCCAGTACCGTAAAATTTCAGATGTCCAGGAACTTTGACCGCCGGTTAAAGTTATCTAATTGGTCAGATCCGTGCCAAGACTTTTAGCGGCTACTATTTCTGGCCTAGTGCTTCCACTTAGCCCACAATCGCCCTTTATACTTAGTTAGGACGGACTCGTATCCCCTTTTATCTCCTTATCTTATATTTTTATAATCCTACATTTATAAGCCTAGTGCTACCCTATTTTTTCTAACTAAGCCTAAGGGCAGGCTTTCTTTTAAAGAGGGGGGTAATGTAACGGCGCTATCGCACGTTACCTGCCAAATTCTGCCATATTCTGCCAACCTGCGATTGGCCCGCCTAAAGCTAGCGCCTTGGCGGCTCACCCTATATATTTGTTTACATCGGTCCTGGCGACCCCTTTTCCTTCTCTTTAGCTTAGTATCTTGGTAATACAGCATTCGTTCAAGCTTTGGTTCAGAGGCATTTATTCAAGCCGTGACATTAAAGCTAGGTTTAAGCAAAGTTAGTAGGCAGTATAAAGCTATCTAACTCATTATCATCGTTATAGAGATTAAGCTCATTAAATATGGCGGAAAGATCACCGCCTAGCTGTAAATTGAACTCGTTAAGGGCAGATTGATTGAGCTGTTTAATGCCTAGTTGTAATAGAGGCGGCGCTTCTATCTTTACTTGCCGTGCCTGATGGCGAATAATAGAGCCTGCGGCAATCGCATTAGTAAGCGATTAAATATCCGCTGTAGTAGATTTAATAGTATATCGAGTAGACATCCGTTCGCTAAACGTGATCTTAAACTTTACACGTAGTGGCCCTATATAATTAGTTATATGGATACTCTAGCGGAAGAGCGAGTTTAGGTTAAACGTTGAATTACTATAAGTGTGTATAAGCTGCTTTAGCTCCCTATTAAGTAACTCATTATTGAGATCTATTGGGTAGTAACTATTCTATTTACCGCGGTTATTTACTAGACTATTCGCTAGGATAGCTTACTAGAGCTTAGGGGAATAGGCATCTATTAAAGTTAACTGGAAAAAACGTAATATCTCTGGTAGATAGTTCTTGTTTTAACTATTTGCGAAATAGATATAGATGTGGGGGAGTATATAGCTGAGCAGGCCGATATCCGCAAGCTTAATAGCGTGCTTAAGGACTTTATACGTCTCTACTAGTTATAAGAAGCGGATATACGTTAGAAACTCTGCATTAGCAGGCTTAGGAAGTATTTGTAAGGATATAGCACTGCCAGCCTGCTTAGGGTAACCCTTTTACTGCGGTTCCGTAGGCTAGCTAGCATGGTTAGCCGCCTAAGAGACTTCTTAACCGAAAACAGCTGTGTGGATATCCTTAACTACTGCTAATAGACGTTGCGGAGATAAACTCTTAAGGTACCGCTTAATATCTATAGGCGACTTAGTGTTATAGGAGTCCTTAATCTAAGTATAGAGTAACGCTATAATATAAGCGTTGAAGCTATAGAGAATTAGCTCCTCCATATAATAAAACGGCGCGCGCTTGGCTGGGATATTCCTTTGGCCTAGGTGGTTTATATAGGTATATAGCGTAGAGTACTCTTGGGCTAATTGCTCGCCACTATAGTAATACCGTATAACTATATATAGGTAGTTTAGCTTTAGGTGCTAAAGAGCTAGAATAGGTAGAGCCTAACGCAGGCTATTATAGGCGGATATTAACTTAATATGTTCTCCCCGACACAACCGAATAAGCTTTATAGTCTTTTAATCACTATAGATTAGAAACAGTCGCTCCTTAAATACTTTATTAGTGCGTTATAGATTTATTTAATGGAGAAAGATGTCGTCTAGTACCCTATAGGTTTTAGATATAGAAGCCTCTCCAGTTATAATAGGTCCTAGGTTGAGCCTAGACGTCCGCGCAGCGGGTATTACATTAATAGTAGGCATACATAAATGTTTAAACCGTGGGTTTTTGCTAAGTAATACATTAAGGCCTGGGTACACTTCTACAATAGCTTTATAAATTAAAGCTGTCGAGATCTGCTTCTATATCTTGTCTTATAGATTACCTAGAGCCTCTACAATATCTAAGAACTTAATTGGGATATCCGCACGAAGTATACTTTATTAAAGCCTACTATTAGGTATATATACGCCAAAGATAAGCTTACCAGTTATACGCGAATAGAACGTCCCAGTATCCCTAAGTGTTTAATACTAAACTTATTAGAGGTAGTTAAAGTTATTATAGATGATAATCGTATTAGAAGCGGCACCTATTAAACGGATTTTCACCTATATATAGGTTAGTGTGCGCCTATACCACGGAGATTATAGGCTAAACCTTAACTTCTAGGCTACCCGCTCCTTCTGCCGATTTAGAGTAGTATAACTATTAATTAATCTAAGCCTATAGAGCATAGAAAGCACGCGGCGCTTAATGCCGTTGGCTTAGAGATATATCCCTAACAGCCGTGGGATACAATTTGCGGAGTTTCGTAAAAGGCCAAATGCAAGTGTAGAAGCTATTAAAACCGCACGGCCTTTATACGGAGAATATTTGCGTCGACCCTCTTGATATACTATAATTACATACTCTAGTATAGGTGCGTAAGTCTTTATGGCTTAATAGCACTGCCCGAGGTCAAGCTGCTTAATATCCGCATATTAGTTAAAGCCGCTAAATAGTAACTCTTTCTCCCTTAGCTCTTTAAGCTCTCCCTAAATAGTAAGAGTAATACTAGCACCTGCTATACCGCGTTTCTCTATCTCTTTAGTATAGATATCTAGGATATTAGCATCCTCTAGGAGTTTACTAAGGAGCTCTCTTACTCTTTTCTTCTTTAGTGCCTTGCGTAAACCTTTAGCTATTATAATCCATTTAAGTGCTAGGTCTCCTATAGACATCCGCTATAGCCTAAGACGGTTAACAATTGCCCGGACCTTCTCTGCAGCGGATATCCTCTTAGCGGATATTGCGGATATTGCGGATATTGCGGGTATTTCATTAACTCCTACTTCTTTATCCTCTTGGGGATCTATGTAGTTTGGTGGCGGTAAGTGGGCTATTGAGGACCGTATTTAAGCTGAGGATAGCGATAGGGGAGATAATAGGGGTGGGACGAGACTGCTGATGTCCTTGGGTACTATATCCGCTGTATCTCTTAATCCTCTAGCGGTATTAGTAGATAGAGAAGGTAGTTTATTGTTAAAAGCTTAAGAAGACTAGCTCCTGCTAGACGAAGTAGAGGGGTTTCTTTAACGCCTTTTGGATGCACCTATGGCTGGCAGTTGGTTCTGGAAAATCCATTAATTAGAGAGCTGATTAAGGTGATTCTAACGTAGGTATTTATAGGATAATAGACGTGGCGGTTGCTTATATTAATTTCGTTAAAGTTAATGGTTTACCTTATATAAATAGAGCGGCTTAGCTTCCAAAAGCTTGCTAAAGTGGCTCAGACTAAGGAATAGATGGATCGATCGAATAGGTTAGCTTGCGGATATTCGATTATCCGCGCAGCGGATATTCATCGGTTTCTTGGTCTGAGCATGCTAAGACAACCTTCTACCTACTACTACTGCGGCGGCGCGTGCTTTATCTACTATAAGTATATACTTTATATACGCGTTCTCTATAACTAGTATCACCTAGTTAGGGTTAGGGTTAAGGATTGGGCCTATGTACTTCTATTAATATATGCTTCTTCTGGGCATATATAAAGTATATGCTTACCATAGTGGTACCTAAAGGCGCTGGGGTTGGTAGCACCGGCCACCTGCGGATTGTTAAAGTCTGCGATTGTGAGGCTTATAGTAAGCGTAGGCTAAGTGTATACCAAAGTAAAATTAAGATATTAATATTGCCCTAGCCAAATGTTAGCATATACAGCGCTTATGCATAGGCTATATAGTATATACTTGTAGTATATACTATAGTGTTATAGAGAAGTTCTGGTGCGACCGCTATTGTTATAGATATGCGACGCGTATATACGGTCCATGTTTTAATAACTTAGCTCGCTTACTTTATGTGGTAGCTAGTAGGGTGTATATACCCCGTATATATAAGCCACGCGTTATTTAATATTTATAATTTATTATATACCATTAATTATCAAGTACTATAAAATTTTATTAAAAATTAAATTTATTTTGTATATGCGCTGCATATATAGAAACTTAGTAGGGTCAGAAGCTAAGCATAGTTAGAAAGGTTCTGACCCTGTTAAACTTTATAACCTTTGCCGAGTTTTTCCGTGACCTCGCCGAGCTGTAAGCCCGGACTTTTCCAGACTTTATTAAGCGACGCGACTTATTTATATGGGAGCTATATACAATCTTTAATGAAATTATTAAAGCTACCTACGTAAGGTCTAGGGCTGCATATAGGCTTAAAATAATCGCAAGAATTAGCTCTATAATTGATGAATTTTTAGGCCTTATATATATACCCATTACGACTCACGTTACCTAAATTTGTATGGGGATATATACAATCTTTGACAAAATTGTTAAAACTACCCACTTAAGGTCTAGGCCTGTATATAGGCTTAAAATGATTGCAAGAACTAGATCTATTAGTGATAGATTTTTGGCTTTTATATATATACTTATTACGACATTATAGGTAATGTTAGGATTCCTAAGAACGGATTTTTTTTTTTTGCGAAAATGATCTTCACTTTAGGCAGTTATAGGCTAATTTAGACCCAATATTTATGAAATATTAGGTCGTCTCTCTAATCGATTAACTTTTGGTAGTATTTTAAGCCGTTGTGGTTGAGCAATTCAACCGCGAGATAAATGTCCCTCAGACGTGATTCCGGTGGTTTCGCACAAATGTAGTTAGTTAGCTTGCGGACCGATTAAAAATCCGCACTAACGGAATCACGTCTGAGCCTGCTGAGGTAACTTAGACGCGATTCCGTTGGTGCGGAGTTAATCGGCCCGCAAGCGGGTGACTAACCACATTTGTGGTGCACCACTGGAATCAGGGCTGTTCCGCAACACTTGTTAAGTGTGAGGTAAGGATATAGATAGGGAGTCTAATTGATAGAACAATAGGGTATATTGTATAGACAGACGAATCCTTGAGGGAAAAGGAGGAGTCTGTGTGCGAGGTAAGGAAGGGTTTTCCCTAGGCACGTGCCGCGCACGTGCCTTACAGGCGAGTTACCCCTAGGTTGCCTCTTGGTTTATCTTAGGTGGCCTCAGCCGCTTCTCCGATATGGCGGAAAGCTAGCCCTGGGCCCTAAAAACGCTTTTAGCGAAACTAAATTTCCTACGCCACTCCCGTTTTCCTGAGCATTTAAAATTTTAACCTCTTCCTATACGTCTTGCCTAATATAATTACCTAGGCTACTACTATAAGGCCTAATATTACCTTCTTCTTGTTAAAGTTACTAATAAAATTTAAACACTTAACTTAATATCGCTTATAAACGATATAAAAGAACGTAAACTAATTACGTATAACTACTAGATTGTTATTTTAAGCTCTTTAGCAGTTAAGCTAACGACTTAATATAGTACTAAGACTATGGCGTTAAACGAATCTCTACCCCTAATGCTTATATCTAGTTTAGCCTTTTTCTAAAAGGGAATAGGCTATTTTTAAAAGTATATTAACCTTTAACGGAAGGCCCTAAGATTAATATTTGTGGATCTATTTAATAATTTGCTATTCTTATAAAGGATATAATAAACCTGAGTAAGCTTCGTATTGTGGGGGTAGATCTGGGTGCTTTGTGGGCGCTAGAGGCCTTGCGAATTAACGGCTTAACACCAGAAGAAAGATCTTGTATGATATTTTGAATGGTAGTCTTAGCTTCGCGAGAGGGCAAGGATTAATTTGGCATCGTGTAATATGCTAAGGCTTTTTAATTTTGGTGTGATTTGCTATGAAATAAAAAATGGTAGGAATATTCTTGTGTGGCTCGCTACGTGGGGTGGCTCGCTTCCTGGTCAGCTACGTTAAGGCAAATGCAAAGTGTTGATCTAGGTTTGGGCGCGCCCTGGTGCAGATATAAACAAGTCAAACGCACGCGGTGTTTTAACCTGAAGTGGAAGGATCTAACTCTGTTTAGGTAGGGGTGTGCGCATTAGTTGGGGAGTCCGCATAGTATTTAGGGAGTGTATTATTAGTAGAGCCCTAAAATCTAAGGTAGATATAAGCAGTAAAGGAGGGTAGTAGGCAATAGAGTAGAAGGCAATAGGGTGGTAAGCAAATGCGATCTTAGTCGACAGCAGCAGGAGCAACAGACGGAGCAGACGGAGTACATGTAGCAGAGAGAGCAGCAGCCGGAACAGAAGCTGGAGCAACCGCCGGAGCAGTAGGCTGCTTTCTTACCCCGACAACACCTTGCCTTGGCGAGGTGGCCAGAAATACTAGTCACTAGAAGCTAATCCTAAACAATCTAACCACTTCTTGTTACCTTGACATGAACTGTCATAAAAGCCAAAATTTTGGGACTAATGATAATCTAAACTGCTAGATCGACGGTTGGTCGCACCATCACAAGCAAGATTCAATCTCTTAATAGCCCCAAGGACGTCTTGACCGAGGTCCTCACCAAGGCCACCAATTCTTGTAAAGCGACCGTACCGCAGGTCACTCAGATCGCCGATTGTTGTGCTAATCTCGGCGAGAAGTGATTCGGCCTCTGCCTCCATAGTTGAAATTTCTGCCTCAATATCAGCACATGCATGTCCCATTTCCGGTATAATTGTTTGCCCAGTATGACGCTGGGTAGTCGGAGGTTTCGCTGCATTACCAAATAGCTGTAACCCTAGTCAGAGATAAAAGAGTAAACGCTGGAAAATGACCTGTTGTAGCGAAATACGTACCTCTGCCTCTATGAGAGCCTCTTGTCCACCTATTCCTGCTACATATTCTTGGTTTAGCTTTCGCCTGGTTCGCGATATTTGCCGCCTCTGTTTTTCTCCTCTCTTAACTTCCGTAGCTATCCCACGCTTGACATCATCGATATCAATAACTCGCTGATGCTGTAGCTCCTGATAGAGCACTTTGACGTGCGGGTTGGATTGGTACGCGCGGGGAAAGAGTTCTGTGAACTGACGGAGTGAGATAATAGCCGGTAGCGGAGCGGGAGGGAGTAGAAAGTTGGTGAGAATAGAATTTTCTGAAGGCGACATGATGTGTAATGCGCGAAGCAGGCAATTGGACTTCGACTCTGATCTGTGGGGAAATAATTGCTCTCGGTGAGGCTGATGTCGAACGCGTCAGCCGCTTTCGGTCTAGCGTATCATTGAGAAACTCGGTGGACTGTGAACATGAAAGTTCCATTGACAAGTGAATACGTGAGATCTCAGGTCAACCATTTTGTTCTGTCGTGCCACTATTCTTTGACTTGTCTCGTTTTCTTGATTCACTTCTCAGTAGCCAAATTTAAACGTTGCCTCTCACTCCTGCCCCCGTTCTTCCTCCATCTTCACCTCGCCCAACCATGGCCCCTCCGTCAGAACCACTTTACAAGAGGGATGAAAAGGCGCTTTGCTTCCACCACGAACTTCTCTACGAGGCGAAAGTGCTTGACTCTAAGCCCGTGGACCCAAACGATAAGAAGAGTGCGTACCAGTATAAGGTGCACTACAAAGGTTGGAAGAATACGTATGTTACGCTTCTCTTACTCTCAATACAGAATTTTCTGTGTCTGCATTTCAATTTTCAAGTTTTGCGCATCATCCGTTGAATCCAGTCACGTTTTGGTCCTGTAATGTCTACGTGTTACTATTTTCAATTTTTAAAAGTATAACGCTATTGTTGTCTGGCATCTTTACTTAGCGTTTATAAGAATCTTAGTTGACTATCTGGTTGTAGGTGGGACGATTGGGTTCCTGAAGACCGCCTGCGCAAGCTCACGCCAGAAAACAAAGAGCTCGCTCATAACTTAAGACACGATATGTTACAGGCTCAACGTAGCCAAAGAGCGCTTCCTACTTCGCATAAGAAGAAGGCCCACAGCTCTACCAGAGGTAGTGAAGAACGACAGACATCTGTGGCTGCGGGTACCGGACCCAGAGGTCAGAAGAGAGGCAGAGACTATGAAATAGAAAAGGTTGGTCAAACCCACACATAGGGCTAATATGCTTTTCTCCTAATTTTTTGATCATCTTCGTGGATCACTTTCTATTGTCTATATACGATAGGCTAAACAATCACCTATTGGCCAGTTTTCCTCTTGGTTACCTACAGTTTAACACACCCATAGGAAATTTGATAACTAACGATGGCGTGGACAGGAGGATGCATTCCAGACTCGGCTTGCAGTGAGGATATATACACCAGACAGACTCAAGAGCTTGCTGGTCGACGACTGGGAGAATGTTACCAAGAATCTTCAATTAGTCCGTTTACCATCTGATAAGCCAGCTAGTGTTATCTTAGATGAATATTTCGAAGTTGAAAGGCTTAAGAGGCGGCCTGGAAGCCCTGAAGCAGATATCCTCGAGGAAGTTGTCCAGGGGATGAAGGAGTATTTCAACAAGAGCTTGGGCCGAATTCTCTTGTACCGATTCGAACGCGAACAATTCTACGATATTCATGCAAGGATGGAATCCCCAACTGGAGATTTGGCTGGCAGAACTCTTGCAGATGTGTATGGCGGAGAACACCTCCTGCGACTCTTTGGTAGGCATCTATCCTACCGACTGTCTACATATACGTATGACTGAACCTTGATTCTAGTATCCATGCCAGAGCTGATCGCCCAAACCAACATGGATAACCAATCCATCAACCGGTTACGTGAAGAACTTAGCAGTATGCTCAACTGGCTATCAAAGGACACCAACGTAAACACATACTTTGCTTCGACATACGAGAGCCCAGGACAAGAGTATACCGATAAAATCCGTGGTGTTGCGTAGACAAAGCTTTTGCCTTCTTACTTAATTTTGAAGTGATAACTTAGGGCCCTATCATTCTTTAGTGATATTGGCGCGCCCTGGTCACTTCGATGTCGAAATCGAATTTATTGCGAATAATGCAATTCGACGTACCTAAATGGTGGACATAGTGGGCAGCATTTAAGACACCCAAGGCGGTGATCATGATTGTATTGGCTATCATGCACGGGCTGAGTGGCCATCCCAATATTGGTTCTCCTGCCAGGCACTGGGTGGTTTTTTTTAATCCATAGCGATGTCACCAATATGGAGTTTTGCTTATGCATTATCTAAACATTTATTTAGGTAGCATTTAATCATAAAATTCCCCTCTATCCGCCCCACGGACTATTCGCTTACGCTTATAGTCCTACGCAGCTTAACGGAACACCGAGCTTAACGGAACACGAGCCCCACCACATAATTTTAAAGCCGTAGATTTCCGCGTAGGCTATATATATACAGAAATCCTTGGTGGAGCACCTTAAGCAATAGCCTAGCTATAATCCTGCCAAATATTACGAGTCTAAGGCCTCTGCATGTTGTGTAGCGTCCTCTTTTGCCTACTTCTTTACTGTATATGCAGCTGCCCTACCTACTTTCTCTACTTCCTTTTAAACTCGTTATAATACTTTAAGCCGTCCATCTACTATAGGTATTAAGCCTCCCTTTTAAACAACCTGTTAGTTAGTCCTTTAACGCTTTATATAGGCGTATACTGCTACCTATATTAAATATAGGTCCTCCTCTACTAATAAGTAAAGTATAGCGCTTTTCCTAGCGCTCTTATAAAGCATTAATAAAGAATTCCTTACCCTATTAGGCTGCTTAATAATAAAGCTGCGAACTCGGTTTATTGTTATCTATAAGCTACGCGGTATACTAGGTATTTATTATTACAGACACTTTAAGTACAATGTTACGACTACTTGGAGAAGAGTCGGAAGAAGCTAGTTGGTTGATACAAGCACGGTCCAGGATGGAACCCGTGGAACCATGTGACGAGGAATGGTAAGCAGAGTCACGTAATGTGATCTATATAATCTATATGATCTGTAAGATCTGTCGCAGAGCAAATAGAGCAGACAGAGCAGACAGAGCAACAACTTTCTTAGGAGTACGGTTGTGTATTTAAGGACCCTTAGTCCCTACCTAGATAGTTCCTTCCTCGTAGTAATTCTTAGAATATAATTAGAGTTAATCTATTAGGCAACCACTCCACCAGTTATTATTACGTTAACCAACTTTTATACTTACATTTCCTATATACCTAGCCCATTAACGAACCCATCGTAGTTCTTGCTACAAGGTTCCGTTATACAATTACTACCTAGTTACGGTATTAATATAAGAAGTTAAATAACATGCCACCAAAAGCAGCTACTATAACGCCATTAACGGCAGCAACTACTTTAAGGACAGGAGGTGACACTAGTATAGCAGATACTAACTTATAGCAACCTGTGACGGTTGGACAGCTACAGGAAATAGTTAACTAGTTAACAGCTAACAATATAGTATTAGAAGAAAGACTTAACGGGATAGGAGCAGCAAAGATTAAGCTACTATTAATTAAGAGATTCACAGGAGAAAGGTTAAAGCTTAAAGGATTCCTTACGCAGATATACTTTAAGGTCTTATAGGAGGGAGTAAAGTTACCTATACCTATAGATCGGATAGCCTATGCAGGACTATTCTTATTAGGAAAAGCACTTAAGTAGTTCGAACCCTACTTTATAGAGATATAGGCAAACGGAATAATAATCACTAACTAAGACGTGCGATTTATGTTCTTAAGCTGGGAAGAATTCGCAAAACGACTTACACAGATATTTAGAGACCTGGAAGAAACAACTATAGCGGAAAGAAAACTCCAGAACCTTATATAACAAACTTTAGTAATTAAGTATATAATATAGTTCTAGACACTAGCAATATAAGTAGAGTGGAATAATAAGGCGCTTATGGCATAGTATAAACAGGGACTTAAGGCTAAAGTCTAGGACGCGATTATCCTAATAGAAGATGCGGACACCCTAAGGGAACTAATAGATTAGGCAATTAAGATTAACAATCGGATCTACTAAAGGGAATAGGCTAAGAGAGGCTAGGATAAAGTTCTATAGTTATATAAGGCGCAGAGTACGCAACAATAAAAGCTAAGTTAGAAACTATGGTATGGCGCAGAGCTAATAGACCTAAGTAGTACCAAAGAAGCCTATAAGAGATGGAGCAAACCATAGAAACCTAGAGGATAAGAATTAAGTAATTAAAGGTCTAAGGAGCAGAGGCCAAATTAGGGATTTTAATAGCAGAAGACATTTAGGCGGACTCTATAATAAGAGAAATGGTTTAAAGAGGGAGCTTGCATAAATTGCGGAAAATAGGGTTATTACATTAGAGACTATAGAAGTGGGTAGAGTTACTATATAGTAAAAGGCATAAGACTAGCAGACGATATATATATATAGAGGGACGATAATATACTACAAGGAATAAAAGAATGTTTAATTAAAAGTTTTGCGTTTTGTTATAATAACGTATGCCAAATTTATAAGGACGCTAAGTACGGCGTAAGCTATTAGCTATAGGAGCTAGCACCTGTAGGATACAGAGGAACTAACAAACCAGTTCGCAGATCGGATATTAAGGACGATGAATTTAACCCAGGCGAAATATTCCGTAATAATGAGGTAATAAGGGCCGCTTACTGGGAGCGAGTAGACCTTGGAGATATCATACTAAAGGCAGAGGATGATTCCACTATAAAATAGGGAATATTAGTAGGGATCAAAACCCTACTAGACACGATATCTATCGCTTTATAAGACGCAAGAGAAGTAGGATAGCGAACCACTTCGGCACTCGATAAAGGCAAAAGGCCAAAGGCTTAAGATTCTTAAGAAGAGATAAGAGACGACTAAGATTCTTAAGATAAGATAAGGCAAGCTTAAGGACCCACAACGGACAGAAACTAATGGAGCAGAGCAGTAGCTTAGTTTAAAAACATACGAATGAGCTCGGGATAAGAATTCCTAACGGCACAAGATTTTTAAGACGAGATAAGTGAGATCTAGGACTCTTAAGATAAGACGAGGATACTAGTTAAGCCTAATTAGACTAAGGTAGGGGCTAAACTTAAGTCAGAAATAAGTTCGGGATTAAAGAACCTAAAGGGTTAAGGATTCGGAGTATGAATTAAGACACCTATAGGCAAGAGGCCAGGAGCTTCTTTATAGATTAGAGAATCTGCGGTATAAATAGTAATTAGACTAGAAGACGAATATATAGACCTAGAGGATTTACTAGTTAAACGAAGCGTTTGGACTAAAGATTAAAAAATTAATACTAGGATTAAGAAGTAAGACAACTTTAAGAATTAGAGCGTAAGGCGCAAACCAAAAGAAACCATAGAAGAATTTAGGCAAAGAATTATCNCATGGTAAGAACAGAAACTAGATAAAAGATCTAGCACATTGGGACGTATAAAGGATAGAGCACTAGTATAAAGAATCACTAATAGGCTGAGAGTAGGCACACTAAGGGCTAAGTGGCTTACTAAATTGGAATAAGAAGAGGATCTAAGGATTCCTACTAGGTTCAAGGAACGATATACTAAAGGCTGTCACAATACAGCAATAAAGAGATATTTCCTTATAGACAGACCATATATACTCCAGCAGCTGTACTAAAAGTGGTATAGGCAAAGGCATAATAATGAGTGGGAAGATTTCTACATGTGGTTGGATAAGAAAGTTATCTAAAACTACCTAATTATAGAGAAGGCCATAACGTATATTAAAGGAGCCTTAATTATAACGTTAAAGGATCTAGAGGAACGTTTAAAGGACTAGAGAAGTAAGAGACGCATTTTAGTACCTACAAATAAAGTCGTAACGTTTAGATTAGCACGATAAAGGTTTAAACTTAGGGACGAAGACGAGCCAAGAGTTAACCTAAAGCACCTAGCATACTATACGTTATCATGGATTGCGTGCGTAGATGATATATATAAAATACATAAGAATCCAAAAGAAAAGAATTGGAAATACCCTATAAGGATATACTGGATGATAGATAAGTAATAGTATAGGAATACCAAATATATATATGGATGGCATCCAGTAGAGGCCTAAGAGGAAGGAAGTTTAGCACTTTAACCAGGAAGATTCCTTACAGAAGAATGCTTAGACGGACGATAGTAGTGGGAATGCCTAGAAAACACATATCTATAGTATATTAAAGATAAAAAGCGAACTAGGTATTAGCTAAAGAACGAGCTAAGTGCACTAGGATTAAGCAGCCAACAGTTGGGAAAAGTAGAGGCCCATAGGACTAGAGGGAGCCAGTAGTAGAGCCTCAGACCCTTAAAGGAATTCAAAGATGATACCTAAATTTATAAATTAATTAGTAAAATTAACAGTTTAAAGCGCTAATAGATAGTGGAGCAACGCGAAACTATATCTTATTAGTAGTAGTTAAGAGAATAGGACTACCTTATAGATAAAAGGAGCAACCTTACCTATTAGTTACAATTTTAGGAGATCCAATAACCTACGGAGGAGGGATTATTAATCTTAAAACAGGACCTATTTAGATAACTATTAAAGGAAGATAAATCAAGATGTCTTTTAATATCCTACCATTAGGACGGGACGAGGCAGTATTAGGCATACCTTAGTTATAGGAATATAATCCAAAGATTAATTAGATTACAGGTCAGGTTAATATTAGAGATACTTAACGCCGCAAGATATAATAATAAGCTAAGTTGGTATAGTACTAAGTAGGAGCAACCTACAAAGAAATAGAAAAAGGACTAAGCCATGTACTAAAGAGATACCATAAGTACGGCAAGAAACTATGGTCACTAGAAAGTGAAAAGCTATTAGAATATACAGCATAGGACTATAAAATAGAATTGGAACTAGGAATAAGTCTAAGGTTCTTTCTAATCTATAAGCTTACCGAAGAAGAAGGTAGAGCGTTAAAAGAGTTTGTTTAGGAAAATCTACAAAAGGGATATATTAGACCATCGCAGTTATCAGCGGGTTATCTAGTACTATTCGTACTAAAGAAAAACGGCAAACTAAGGCTGTGTATTAACTACAGACAGTTAAATAGCATCACTAGGAAGGATAGGTATCCTTTACCCTTAATTAGCGAAATCTAAGATAGGATAGGCAATGCGCAAATCTTTATAAAAATAGATCTAAGATAGGCGTACCATTAGATTAGGATTAAGGAAGGTAATAAATAGAAGGCAGCCTTTAGATTAAAGGAAGGACTATATAAACTATTAGTTATATAATTCGGGCTTATAAACGCACTAGTAACGTTCTAGAAGCGTATTAATAATATATTAGGAGAATACTTGGATAAATTTGTTATAGTATATCTTAACGATATTATTATCTACTTAATAACTGAGGAAGAACACGGGGAACACGTTAAATGGGTCTTAAAGAAACTACAAGAAGAACAGATGCTAGTAGTAATTAAGAAATGCGAGTTCTTTACTAAGAAGACCGATTTTATTAAATTTATCATTAAACCAGGCTAACTTAGCATAGATTTAAAGAAGATCAAGGCTATAGTAAATTAGTAGGAACTAGAGAACGTTATATAGTTAAAATCGTTCCTAGGATTTTATAATTACTGCAGAAGGTTTATAGCGTAGTAGTTAAAGGACATTAAGCCATTTACGCGATTAATAAAGAAAGAAGAACTATAGGCATAGGGGGAAGAGCAAAGAGAACTCTTTAAGAAAGTTAAAGAGTTATTTACCTAGGAGCCAGTTCTTAAGATCTATTAACTAGGACTAGAGATGGTTATAGAAATAGATGCATTAGACTATATATTAGGGGCGTGCTTTATATAAAGGTATTAAGATAGATAGCACTTAGTAGTATACTATAGTCGGAAGATAACACTACTAGAGTTAAACTATAACATCTATAATAAGGAGTTATTAGGTATAGTTATAGCATTAAAGAAATAGAGAGCATTCTTATAAGGCACAGAGAAACTATTTATAGTTAAAACAGATTATAAGAACCTAATAGAATTCCTAATAACAAAGGAGCTTAACTAAAGACAGGTTAGATGGGCAGAGATACTTACGGAATACTATTTTAAGATTTAGTATACCAAAGGTACAGATAATACGCGGGTAGATACTTTAAGCCGTAAAGCTAAACTATAAAATAAGGGAAAGCCATTAGGGGCTTTATTACGAAAAGATATAAATAGATTAATTAGGTACAATCACCTAAAAATCACAGTAACTTAAGAAGACAATAAACTAAAGAAGGTCTACAAGACACCAGAAAGCTTTTGGGTATAAAGAATTCTAGAAGCATAGCTAGAAGATCTATAGACGGATATATACGAAAATCGAGAAGTAAGGTATATCCTAAGAAGCATAGCAGAGTAGTTTATAGAGGACTTCTATAAGGGACTAACTTAAGGACATAATAGAGCTATAGGCTTAGTGTTAAGACTCCAAAAGGAGTACATTATTAATAGAATCTAGAGGATAGCTAGAAAGGTTATAAAAGAATATCTAGATTGCTAAAGGAATAAACTAATAAGGCATAAGCTATATAGAGGGCTACAACCTATTAAGACACCAGAGAGACCATAGGAGGTCATATTATGGGACTTTATTATTAAGTTACTAAAATTAAAAGATCCTATCACCGGACAAGATCATAACGTGATCTTAGTAATAGTAGATAAGCTTACGAAGTGGGGATACTTTATAGCATACACAGAAGAAATCTCAGCGGAAGATGTCGCTAGAATCTACGTTAAAGAAGTATTTGCAAGACATAGAGTACTAAGTAAAATTATATTGGATAGAGACCTAAGATTCATAGCAGCATTCTAGGAAGTATTTTTAGCGGAGTAAGGAGTTTAAGCAGCAACTTCCACCGCATATTATCCACAGACAGACGGTTAAACGGAAAGATTAAATTAGACGCTAAAGCAGTATCTAAGGCATTATATTAATTATGCATAAAACAATTAGGTATCGCTATTACCAGTTATATAGTTTGCATACAATATAACACCTTAAGAAGGAATAGGCACATCACCATTTAAGGCAAATTATGGATATAAGCCGAGAATATCGTTATTACCATAGTAAGTAAAGAAAACAAGTAGTACAGCTAAAGAAAGAATAAAGACATTAATAAATCTTTATATAGACCTTATGGAATTAGTAAAGAAAGTATAAGAAAAAATAAAAAAGTACTATAATGCTAAGAGATCTAAGGGACCAGATCTTAAGGAGGGAGATAAAGTGTGGCTACTACACAAAAATTTCAAAAGTTAACGACCAAGTAAGAAATTGGACCATATTAGACTAGAACCTTTTAAAATTACGTAGAGGATTTTACTAATCACGTTTAAGTTAAACCTACTAGCTAAAATAAAGATCTACCCTATATAGCATATTATAATGCTAGAGCTAGTATATATAAATATTAAGCCACCAGTCTATAAAGCAGACATATACAAAGGACAGGAAGAAGACAAATGGCAAGTTTTAAAGATTATTAGTTATAAGGACGTTAACAATAAAACATAGTATAAAGTTAAGTGGATAGGCTACACTAAAACTACCTAGGAGCTACTAGAGAATTTAAAGAATGCTATAGGAAAGGTACGGAAGTATTAGAAGAGATTAGGTTAGATAGTATTAATAAAGAAGGATCGCTAAAGAACGAGTTACCTAAGGGGGACCCAAGAAGAATAGTTGCTGAACTACTCGGATCTATTTCCTTCTCTATTAGAGGAGAATCCGTTCTTTTATTACCCAGTTCCTAAAGACCTTATTTTATAAGTTTTTACTCCTTAGAGCAAACCTTCTCACAAACGCGTTAAAGACGCTAAACTTTCATAAAGGCAGACTGCTAAGCCTTAAGGGCACGAGCAGATTCTTTGGATCGACGATGGGCTTCCGCCAGCGCTGCGGCAAGATTACCCTTAAGTTTTTCTGCCTCAAACTAAACACGAGACCCTAAGACAAATCAATTAGGGAACTAGATGACTATTAAGAGTAATAGGTCGCGTATATTTAATATTAGAGATAGAGCGAATGTTATAGGATGACCGAATATTCGCTCTAGTGCACTCTAAATAAGAGGAAGGTTACTAGGACGAAGGACTTACCAACGTAACGCAAACTAGCCCCTCTTTCGCATAACAAGAACACGGAGATGGCATTATCTCACCAAGAGACAATATTATAGCAACGGTACGAGACTAACGGGCTATAGAGGAAGAAGAAGGTGCTTTAGGTATTATAAGTAACGATATTAACCAAATTAATTAGATGGATATTATACCTCTAGTAAACGACCTGGAGATGCTAGGAATTTTTAAGGACAAAGATAGAGAGGAGGGAGATGGTGTTACGGACGCTTTAAGTACAATATTACGACTACTTAGAGAAGAGTCGGAAGAAGCTAGTTAGTTAATACAAGCACGGTCTAGGATGGAACCCGTAGAACCATATAACGAGGAATAGTAAGCAGAGTCACGTGATGTGATCTGTATAATCTATATAATCTATAAGATCTATTGCAAAGCGAATAGAGTAGATAGAGTAGACAGAGCAATAACTTTCTTAGGAGTACGGTTATGTATTTAAGGACCCTCAGTCCCTACCTAGATAGTTCCTTCCTTATAGTAATTCTCAGAATACAATTAGAGTTAATCTGTTGGGCAACCACTCCACTAGTTGTTATTACGTTGACCGACTTTTGTACTTGCATTTCCTACACACCTAGCCCATTGACGAACCTATCGTAGTTCTTACTACAAGGTTCCGTTACATTTATAATACTATAGGTTATAGCCGCGGTAGTTATAGTATTGTAGGTAGTAGTGTAAATAGGCGTACTATAGCTATTTAACGTTGTAATCTAGTTAATATAACCTTAGGATTATATAGAATAAGGCTAGTCTTTACCTATCCTAATAGGATAGAATAAGGCTAGTCTTTACCTATCCTAATAGGATAGATAAAGATTTAAATATAGCTATATAAATTTAGTGTAGAGTATAGAGAAATTTAATAGTATTAAGGTTTATATAGTCTATTCGCACAGCTATCTTAATAGCCTCTCTATAGTAGTCCTTAAACGGCTAAAAGAGAATAATATTAAGTAGTTATAGAAAGTGGCTTATATGGGGCGGAATAGCTAATAAATATATATTCTTCTCCTTATAATATTATATAAATTCCTTTATAAGGTATAAAATATAGCTATCTAGTAATAGTAGCTAATGCGTAACTATCTATTAAGTAGCGTTTTACTTATTAAAGTGCTAAATCCAATTAAACGCGAGGTTGTTATTTAAATAGCCTTTAGTTTAAGTGCCTAGCATATAGTTGCTAGGTATACTTATATCATTAAGGTATTAATATATAATTTATTAGCCTTTAATAATAACTGCTAAAGTAAATATAACCCTATTATTAGATATAGCCTCTAATATTAACGCGAAATCGCGATTTATCTTACTGGATAAGTATATCCTCTTAGTGTCTAATATACGCGTAATTATCTACTAGCTGCTACTAATTCTAATATAAAATTTAGACATATTAAGGTTGTATTTATCGCATAGTAGAATACTATTACTTCTTTATATTTCTATATAAAGTATACTATTTCTATATCCCGGTAGGATTATTTATAGTAGCTTAATTAATCTCTATAGGCTTCTACTTAACCTTATATACTATTAGGTTTTTTTTTAAATATCTTAATCTAGTCATATTTAAGAGTAGGTAGTTTAGTGCCGTTAGGTGTATAGAGCTTAAGGATACGCTACGCGTAATTATAGACTTGGTAAAACAGCGCGCCAACTCTAAGGCGGTCTATTTAATTAATATAGAATAGGAGTATAGCCTCCTATTATTAATTAAGCATCTTTTTTTTAAATGCCTAATTGTATTATACTACGTACAATACTACGCATATAGCCTTTGGGCTATAGCGCTATAGTTCTATATATATAAATCCTTTATAGGTAGCTTAATATATACTAGTAGCTATATCCTAGTAGTTTATAAACCCCTAAGGGTTTATAGCTCCTTAATGAAATACTAAGGTACTACAGCTACTAGGGAATAAGAAAACGGTAGGAAAAACTATAGGAAATCCTAACACCTATCCCTATCCTTTTACAATTTATTTCTATCTTTTTACTCTTTAATATCTTTTTATTAGGAGCCTAGTAGGAGTTACCTCCTTCTAGAATCCTATTTGTTTTATTTTATTCTTCTATAGAACCTTTTAAGCTAGTATTACCTACTGGCTTAGCTGCTTTTAGGACCTCGCAATCTTTACTATTTATAAAGTAGTTTTCTTTACAGTTAATATAAAGAGGGGTAGTATGCTTATAGGGCTTACTTATTATTATACAGGTAGAACAGGAGTGGTTTTTAGATAAATATATAGCTGTATAAAATCTATAGGCTCTAGTAGAGCATCTATCTCCTATATAGCCAATTTTTTAGCAGCTAGTGCACTGCGTAGTAGGAGAGACTTTAAGGTATTTTACTACCTTAGTAGCTGTACCTGCAATTAATATCTCTTTTTACTTAAAGATTTCTTATCTTTTTTCTTCGTTCTCTATAGTAAAAACTATAGAGCCAGATTTAGTCTATAGATTATATCTTTTTTACTAAATAAGATCCATCTAGGTAGTCCTTATATCCTTATAGGATTAAAGGTCTTAATTTCTTTTTTTAGAAGCTTAGAGCCTCCTTCTTTTAGGAAAGGTAGGGTAGGAACCCTATACGCTATAATTTAAACCTATAGTTCTAATTTTTGTTCTCTTTAAAAGGTAAAGCAGTTATACTAGATCTCCTTATATTTAACTAGGAAATCTACATTATACTCTTCTATAGTCATAAGGAGAATATTTTATTTTCCTTTAGTTTTAGCTATAGACTATTACGGACGCTTTAAGTACGATATTATAACTACTTGGAGAAGAGACGGAAGAAGCTAGTTGGTTAATATAAGCACAGTCTAGGATAGAGCCGATAGAGCCATATAATGAGGAATAGTAACTAAGGTCACGTGACGTGATCTGTATAATCTGTATAATCTATATAATCCGTAATAAAGTAGATAGAGCATACGTATATTACGTATAAGAAGGATTTTATAGGAGTACGGTTGTGTATTTAAGGACCCTTAGTCCCTACCTAGGTAGTTCCTTCCTTGTAGTAATTCTTAGAATACAATTAGAGTTAATCTGTTAGGCAACCACTCCACCAGTTATTATTACGTTATTGACTTTAACTTACATCACCTACATACCTAGCCTATTAACGAGCCTATCGTAGTTCTTGCTATAAGGTTCCGTGATATAGACGCTAGTACTAGCTTTTTTACTTATAGTTTTAATATAAATAGTTAGTTAACTTTGTTTTATATAGAGAAGGTATTTAAAGGTTAGTCCTTTTCGTCCGTAATTAGGACTAGCTTCCTTTCTTATAGCTGCTTTTTCTTACTTTTAGCAGAAGTAGAACTCCTATTAAAAGGTAGTAGTAGTAGTAATAAGGAGGGTAGAGAGGGCGAAGAAGGGAGGTCTCTCTTTAGTCTCTCTATATAAGTTTTCTTAGTAAAAGCCACCTCCTTACGGAGAGCTTTTACTTCTTCTACTAGTCCTTTTAGGACATTATTTACCTTCTCTTTTTCTTCTTCTTTTTCTTCTTCTTCTTATATAAAGGGACTTCCTCCTAGTAGAATACTTCGTGTATAGTACACTAGCTATTTAACTTGTTTTTTTCTTCTTTTTTTTTCTTCTTTTTCTAGCCCTATATAGGCCTTGGTTAGGCTTTCTAGAGCAAAGCCTAGATATTATTCCAAAGAGAAGGAAAAGGAGGGTATATTATCCATACTATCCGTAGTAGTTATTAGTTTTATTGTCTTTTTTTTTTATAGGTTTTTGGTTTTCTTTTTTAGGAGAAGACTAAGGATAACCTCTTTTTTCTCCTGTCCTAACCGGGCCAGGAAAAGAAGAAGGGAGAGAAAAAGTAGATGTAGAATCTTTATCACTTATTTCTATAGGAGGTTTTTTTTTAGACCTATTAGGCCTTAGCATTTTATATATTATAGGGGGGTTCCTAGTTTTTACTATCCTTATACCCTTTCTCCTTACTAATCCTACTAGAAGATTTCTAGGGAGATTAGGCTAAAAGGTAGTAGAAAATCTAGCCTCTATATTTTGTGGTTTTAGTATTTAGTATTAGTATTCCTGTCTATACCTCGCTTATAAGCTAGGACTACCCCTAAGAAGAATTTTCTATTAGGGAAAAGGGGGTAAAACGACAAATAAATCCACCTCTAGCTCGCTATGTAGTGAGAATTAGGTCTTAAAAGTTAGGAAATTAATTGTTTTTAATAGGAAGATAGGTATGCGTAAGTTTTAAAGTACGGCGCCACCTTTTGGTAAAGTTGTATAATTAAGCATCTTATTACTACTAGGCCTTTACATCTTACTCTTAATGCCGTTAACGCGGTTATAGATATATTTAAACGGCGTGTTATATAGGCGGGCTGCTAATTAAATATTAGGTGTTCCTATATGTAATAACTTATAAAGTATAACTTATACACATATCTTAATAATTTTAGTTTCTATATATATAGTTATAGTAATTTAATTATATAAGGAAATAGGTAAGGCTTAATCTTAAGTATATATTCCGTTAAGCTTAGTATTCTATTAAGCTATATAGGACTATAAGCGTAAGCGAATAGTCTATAGGGCGGATAACTATATACCGCAATTATAAATAGGAAACATTGGTGGTGTAACGGCGCTATCGCACATTACCTGCCAAATTCTGCCAAATTCTGCTAACCTATAATTGGCCCGCCCAAAGCTAGCGCCTTAGCAGCTTACCCTATATATTTGTTTACATCGGTCCTAGCAACCCTTTTTCCTTCTTTTTAGCTTAGTATCTTCGTAATATAGCATTTTACAAGCTTTGGTTTAGAGGTATTTATATAAGCCGTAACAAGTAGCCCCTATTTTTGCGGTATAGAAATAAAAACATTAACCTTCTATTAATAATAGTTTTTCCTTCCTATCTAGCCGGTTTTAATAAGCGATAATATTTATAGACTTTTTAAGATCGGTAACAGCTAAGATACTTTTTGGTCTAAAGCGTAGGAAATAATATACGGTAAGCTCCTACTTACATATAGCTATATATATTACCATCTTTAACCCCCCCTTTTATAGGTTTCTAACTCGGAATATATCTAATTTCGCTTAGTTGCCGCTAACTATATATCCCTTAGCATAGTAGGGTTTTTAGAGTCTATAGTCTATATAGTAATACTAGAATTAAAGCTACGCGTATATCTATATTATACGTTACCTACCAAATTTTACTATATTCTGCCGACCTATAATTGGCCCGCCTAAAGCTAGCGCCTTAGCGGCTTACCTTATATATTTATTTACATTGGTCCTAGTAACCCCTTTTTCTTCTCTTTAGCTTAGTATCTTTATAATATAGTATTTGTTTAAGCTTCGGTTTAAAAGTATTTATTTAAGCCGTAACATTATACTAAGCTCACCCTACCTTGCCTAGGAAGGCCTTAATAATATCCCACTCTAAAGAAACTTCGTCTATAATAACGTATTAACGCGCTATACTTAGACACTAAAACAACTCTATATTGCCTAAGAAGGCCTAGATAATATCCTACCTTATAAGCTAAATAGGACTAGACCTATACCCCCAGAATTAAAACTAAAGCGTATAATACCAATAAACCTTAGGAAGCTAATAATAACACCTAAAGTAAGTTTATTTAAGAGAGCTATCTCTACCTAAGAGGAACCTAAGATCCAATTGGGATTAGAAATTAAAGATAATAATATAAATATAAATATACGCGAGTATATTCGCGCCCTTATAGCTAGCTAGGAAGCTAATTGTCTTAAAGTAAGAAATATATAAGAGATCTTAGAAAGCCTCGCGGCCCTATAAAATAGCCTAGCTTCCCCTTCTTAAAGCCTTAGCTAACCTATTTACTCTACTAAATGCAATATACTAGGGAGTACGGATATAATAATAAAGTAATTAAAGTCCGTTAAGCTCCCTAACCCCCTACTACTATTTAATAGGATAGACCCTACCTTTAAGAATTAGAGGATTTAAGTATAAGGAAAGCTCCGCGTTAACTATAACTATTTCCTTTTTAAAGAAGCTAAAATGCTTTACCTCTTTAGTTAAACCACTAGGGACGCCTAATGGTACCTTTAAGCCAAGTTTAAGGACGACTTCCCTATCCGATTTATATCTATTAATAAGATAATATAGTACTTAGCGGCTATTTATATTAACCTAAATAAAGTATAAAATACCCGTTATAACTATAATCGCCTAATAATAAAACTAAACTAACCCTTTACTAAATTCTAAACTTAATTCCTATACCTTATAGGAGAAGGCTAGGTTCCCTTTAAGAACTACTAATTAGACCTATATAATAAGCTAATAATCCAGCTATAAGAAAAAATCGTTATAACCTTAAATAACTTACTAACTTATAAAAGACTTGCAGCTTATTACCTATTATTAGACTTAGAACTAAAGCAGATTAACGCCTACTCTAATTAGTAGAAGCAACTCCGTAGTAATTAAAACTCGCTAGCTATACCTATAAAAGCAGAAGTAGGAAGATAAGCTATAACTACTTTTATACTAAAGGCGGTTATAACTACGCACCGGTAAGTAACGCCTAACTAGCTATATACCACGCTATTAACTAGTATTCGCCGTAATACTCTAATTAACCCTACCTCGGCTATATGCTATAACTATAATAAAGAGGGTTACTTTATCTTATCTTGCCCAGAGCTAAAGAATATAGGTAATATTAAGGAAATAAAGGAAGGAAAAACGTCTAATAAGTTAGGAAAAGAAGAACCCTAGGGAAAGACTCCCCCCTAGGGTACTCTATTGATTTTAAAGAGATTAATCTTAGTTAGTTAATGGGTAGAAAGTATTTTACGGTTCTATATATAGTATTTTAAAATGAATATAGAGTTAATATAACTACCCTTATTAACACTAGAGCAAATAGCTTTACTTTTATAAATACTGCCTATATAAATAATATTGCTAAGTGTTTAAATGCAAAAGCTATCTAACTAGAGAAGCCTATCTAGGTAAAAGGCTATAACGGCTAAGCCGGTTAGCCTATTACCTATATCTTAAAGTTATATATCGCTCTTAACGGATAACGCTAATATAGTATCCCCTTTTGCATTTTAGACCTAGGGTCCTATAATATAATCCTTAGACAAAAATATATGTCCTATTTTAATATTTAGTTAAATATATAATAAAGACAGGTTATCTAGCCGGAAGATAAACTAAGGTTACCCTCCTTTATTAAGGAGATCTAAACTAACTATAAGACACTAATTATAGAGGCTAACTATACCTACTAGTAAAATGTCCTAGCCCGTAATCTAGCCTTTATCTAAAAAAACGCCCGCTATAAAGCTAGAAAGAACTCCGTATTAATAAAAATACTTTTCTAAAACACTATATTTAAAGAAAACTCTATATATAATAATAATAATTTATTGCTTAACGTCCGATTCGGATCGCTATTAGGCCCACGCGGACTACTCCTTATTTACATATAGGGAGAAAACTCAAATTAAGAAAGACTCAACTTAAGAAAACCCCATAATCTATCTCCCTACCTTTTGGGACTCGCCTACAAGGCGCCTGCGAGGCGCCTATAAGTCACCTGTAGTGCTTCTACTACCTTACTTTTTAACCTCCTTGGGAACCACTGCTGCCGTAACAAGCCTACGGACGCGCTAGTATTGTATACTTTACTCTACTACTATAGAGTCATTAGGGGGCGCCCGTTGCTCGCCCCCCTACTTTTTATTGTCATTTCCTTTGCAACTCGGAACTGGTTTAGTATATTTTGGCTAATAAGCTACTAGGTAACCGCCTTAAGGCCTTTTTATATTGAGAGTAGTGTCTTATAGTTCTCTGTGCCAGCTATTAAGAGTATTACTTTTTAGTTAGTGCGTAAGGGGCATAACAGTATTACGTGTTTTGGTGTCTATCTTGGCCAGCTACATTCGCATCTTAGGCTACCTATTAGGACACCTACCCAGTAGAGCTAGTCTTTTAGTCCTATTATTCCTATTCTTAAGAGTGTTGCCATTATATTTTCTGCCTTTATTAGGCCTTCTTGGAGCCCTAGAGTGTTTACCCCCTATAGCGTTAACTATGCTATAGCTTGGGTTTCTCTTGCCTTAGTCAGCCTCTGTACCTTCGACTCCCATATACCTCTCCAGCATTAGTCCAGCCAGTATTGTATTGCGGTAGATGGTTTCCTGGCGTTCTTTTATGCTCTACTTTAACTCCTTTCTCTCTCTTGCTGTTGTCCTTGCTGGCCTCTTACGCGTCTCCCTTCCTCCTTTATGTGGGCCTGGGCCCTAAAGCAGCACTATTTAAAAACTCTATATATAGAAGCGGGATAAATAGTAATATAAATAATGTCTAATTTACGTAGATTTAACTAGTATAAAAAAGAACGCATTAATAGAATATAAGGAATAACCTCTAAAAGATATAATAGAAGTTAAAAGGAGTAATAATAACGCTAGTGCCCTAGAAGTCCACAAAGTTATATACGCCCCTATTATTATATAACCCCCCCCCACTATAAATATCGCCGTAATTAGCGCTATAGTATTCCACTTTAATATGTACTAAAAGGATAATAAGGTCTTTATAATAAGCCTATATAAGATTAACCAAATTATTAATAATAGGGAGGAAGAGCTAGCCGCGGAAACTAATAAGAAACTAGTTAAACGCCTCCTTTCTACTATTTATATAAATTATAAGAATATATTCTTAAAGGCGGCTTTAGATAAGTTACCCCCTTACTAGATATATAATTATAAGATTTAATTAGAAGCTAATAACTTGCTAGGTTATAGCCCCCTCTACTAATAATTAACGGATAAGCTAAAAGTAATAAAGTAGTACTTAATTAATAACCTNNATAAAGGGTTTATNNAGCNAAGTTAAGCCNCTTTTACTTCCCCTATNCTATTTATAAAAAAGCCTAATAAAGGCCTCCGCTTTTATATTAACTATTAAAAGCTAAACGCTATTATTTAAAAGGATTAGTATCCTATTCCTTTAATTAATAAGACCCTTACACGTCTAAGCCGGGTAAAGATCTTTACTAAACTTAATATCTATTAAGCTTTCCACTAAATTAGAATAGACCCCGCATCTAAAGATTTAACTACGTTTTATACCTATTATAGCTTCTATAAATATAAAGTTCTTCCCTTTAGACTAATAAACGGATTAGCTATATACTAAAGGTATATAAATAACGTTCTTTTTAATTACCTAAATTAATTCTATACAGTATACCTAGACGATATTCTTATATACTTAGATAATAAACTTAAGTATTAAGTTTATATTAAAAAGGTTTTAAAGAGACTACGGAACGCGGGCTTATAAGTTAATATTAAGAAATATAAGTTTAGGGTTAAATATATAAAAATACCTTAGGTTTATTGTAACTATAGAAGGAATTAAGGTTAACCCTAAGAAGGTAGAGGTAATCTATAACTAAAAGCCCCCTTATATAGCAAAAGAAATCCAATTCTTTCTTAGCTTTTATAACTTCTACTACTAATTTATCTATAACTATAGAATTATAGTAAAACCTTTTATACAACTAACTAGGAAGGACACGCCTTTTATTTTTAATAATAGCTATATAAAAGCCTTTAAAGAGAGAGAAAAAAATCGGCTTATCTCTTCCCTAATTCTTTATTACTATAACCTAGACCTTAAATTAATGCTAGAAACGGACGCCTTTAATAGGGTTATAGCGGGAATCCTATTATAGTTATATCTAGACAGTAAATAGTACCCTATAGCTTTCTTCTTAAAGATAATAGACCTAGCTAAGTATAACTATAAAGTACATAACAAAGAAATACTAGCTATTATTTAATTACTCTCTTAATAGCGCGTAGAGCTTAAAGGTACAAACTTCTAAATTAAGATATATATAGATTATAAAGCCCTAAAGTACTTTATAACTATAAAGTAGCTTTTTAAATAATAAGCTTAGTAGGCCGAAATACTCTCCTAATTCTTCTTTATAATTATATATCGTTCTAGTAAGTAAAACTTTAAGGCTAATACCCTAACCTAAAGAGAATAAGATATAGGACTCTAGGACAAGCTAAAGACCTAATATTAAACGCGCGCCCTCCTCTATCTAAAATAGCTTAACCTATAAATCCTTAAGGAGCTAAACTCCTAGTAAAACAAGCTAGTATTAATAAAGGAGTTATTAGATAAGCTAATAGGGCTAATTAACCGCCTCCTAACTATAAACTACACGGCTAATGCCTTAAGGGCCCTTTATAAATAAGCTATAAAAGGAGACCCCAATTCTAAGACAAAGGAAGGATTGCTCCTATACTAGGAGCAGCTTATAGTCCCTAATATTAACAATTTATGGACTAAAACCTTCACCGCACATGGAACCTTACTAAAAGGTAGCGCCGCACTTCCAAACTTACGCATACCCATCTTACTATTAAAAACTATTGTTTTCCTAACTCCTAAGACCTAATTCTGCCTACCTAGCGAGCTAAAGGTAAACTTATTCCCCTCATTACCCCCTTTATTCTGCGATAGAGGCCTTAATAAAAGGGGTCTTAGCGTATAAATAAAGCACGGATAAGAACACTAAAACTAAAACTACTACCACTACTAATACCAAAACTACAAAATATAGACTTTTCTTAGGTTTTTCTTCTATAGAAAGTAAAAGCCTAATAAAATAGGGGGTGTAGGTACTTTTCTATATCTCTTTTAGTCAGACTTTCCTTAGTAAGAGGAGGATTGCCTTTAGGGCTTTTTTGCTAGCAAAAGCCTAACAAGTACTTTTTTTAGTAGTTTTTTCTAATTCTAAAAGGAAAAGAAAATAACTACGCTAGTCTTTTTTAGCTAGTTTTTCTACTACCTTCTAGCCTAGTCTCCCTAGAAATCCTCTAATAGGATTAGTAAGGAGAAAAGGTAAAAAGGATAGTAAAAACTAGCAAGGCTTTTTGCCTAGTTTTTCACCTCTAAGACTAGGAGATAAGAGACCTAAGGAGGTTATTATCTACTGAAAAAACTAGAAAACCCCCCTATAAAATATTAAAGAATCCTTAGGCTACTAAGCCTAAAAAGCCTCCTAAAGATAATAATACAGAGATAAATAATAAGGAATTCACTTTCCTTTTCCCCTCTTACTCTAGCCTATTTGGGATAGGAGAACCTTAGGCTACTAAGCCTTTTAGAGGTAAAGACACTATAGAGACAAGCGAGGACAAACTCTTAGCTATCTTACCTACCTTACCTACCTCACCTACCTTCTCTTCCTCTTCTCTTCCGCCCTCTCCCTGCCCATCTAGGGAGGACGTAGAGAAAAAGAATAGAAGGAAAAGAAGGCAATCTTCTTTTAAAAATAGAAAAGAGAACTAAAACTAAAGAAGAAGGCTACTAATACCTAAGCCTATTTCGGCTAGTATACCTTCTTCTACCTCTTCTCCAAAACAGCACCTATAAATGGCTCTATATAACCTAAACCAGGCCTATATAGGGCTAAAAGAAGAAGAAGAAAAAGAGTAAGTTAAATTACTAGGGGACTATATATAGAGTGTTCTAGTAGGGGAAAATCCCTTTATAAAAGAAAAGGAAAGAAAAGAAAGAGATATCCTAAAAGGACTAGTAGAAGAAGTAAGAGCTCTCCGTAAGGAGGCAGCCCTAAAAACGTAAACCTACGCAGAGAAGCTAAAGAAGGGCCTCTCTTCTTCTACTTTTGCTCCTTCTTCTTCTACTACCTCTTCCTCTACTACCTCTTCCTCTCCCCCTCCCTCCTTATCCCCCCCTACTAGCTCTACTAGCTCTACCTCTACTAGAGGAAAAAAGAAGCAGTTATAAGAAAGGAGACTAGTCCTAGTTACAGACCAAAAGGACCAGCCTCTAGATGTCTTCTCTCTATAAAATTAGGTTAATTAACTATTTACATCTAAACTGCAAATAAAGAAGCTAGTAATAGCTACTATAGCTAGAACTAGAGAAAAGCAGAATATTTTCCTTATAACTACAGAAGAATATAATGCAGAGTATTTAGTTAAATATAAAGAAATCTAGTCTAACTGCTTCTCTTTTAAAAGGGAACAAAAACTAGAGCCCTAGGCTTAGGTAGTAGCTTACAGTATCCCTATCTCCCCTTTCCTAGAAGAAGAAGGCTCTAAACTTCTAAAAGAAGAAATAGAGACTTTTAATCCTATTAGAATACAGGGGTTACCTAAATAGATCTCACCTAGGGAAAAGAGATATAATCCACAAACTAGGTTCGGCTCTATAGTCTTTACTATAGAAAATAAGGAGAAAAGATAGGAAATCCTTAAGCAGAAGGAAATCCTAATTACAGGGGTAGCTGCTAAGGTAGTTAAATACCTAAAAGTCTCTCCTACTATACAGTGTACAAGTTGCCAAAATTTTGACTATATAGGAGATAGATGCTCTACCAAGGCCTGTCGATTTTATACAGCGGCATATTTATCTAAGGACCACTCCTGTTCCACTTATAATATAATAGAAAGACCTTACAAGCATACTACCCCTCTTTGCAGCAATTATAAAGAAAATCACTTTGCTAATAGCAAAGACTGCAAGTCTCTTAAAGTAGCTAAGCTAGTATATTAATAAGTATAAGCTTAGAAGGTTCTATATAGGAAGAAAAAGAGATCTCTCTAGTTTCTAAAACTAGGGGAGAAATCTCCTTTATACAACACAATATAGGAAAAAGATAAGAAGTACAGCAAACCCTACTAGAAATAGGATTTAGGAAAAAAATAGATATTATTCTAGTATAAGAGCCTAGTACCTGGAAAGATAGACAAAAAGAATCCTACTTTTCTATTCCACATCTTATATTTAACCTAATCCTCCCTAGTAATCTAGCTATTTAACCTAAAGTAGCTATCTATATAAGGAAAAATATTTCTAGTATTCTATAATATAGAAATAGGGAGGATATCTACAAAGATACAGATATTATAGTATTAGAAATCTATAGCCAACTTAAAAGTTTTCTACTATTTAACATCTATAATAAGAGATAACTGGACGAAAACTCTAGAACCCAAAGAAGTAGTATAACTACTATCTCTAGGGCCATTCTAGAACTGGAAATAGATCTCCCTTTTATACTAATAGGAGACTATAACCTACACTATAAATAGTAGAACGCGCTAGCTAGGAACCCAACTAGGGAGGCTAAAGAACTAGTAGATTGGCTAGACAAATATAACTGCCAACTACTAAATTTAGACGAATAGGAAGGGACCTTCTATAGATCTAATATAAGGGAAAAGTCTATTATAGACCTAGCTTTCTACTTAGGAAACTTCCAAGAAAATACCTAGGATAATTAGACTATAATAGAAGAAATAGGATCTAATTACAAGACTATAGCATTCTCTCTATTTACTAGAGAGACGTAAAGATACCTAAACCCTCTTTAAGAAACTCCTTTCTCTATAAAAAAGGCAAACTAAGAGCTTTTCTCTACCTCTTTAAAAGAGCAAGTTCTAGAGCTAGAACTAGAAGCGAAACTTTTAGTACTAGAAGAACTAGTAGGAGAAAACCCCTATATAGAGATAGGAGAAAAAGGTCCCCTAGCCTCTCTAGAAGATTCCTATAGACCTAGGGATAGAAGCTTAAGTACACTAGTAGATAATCTAGTAATAGATCTTACTAGAGGTATAAAGCTAGCAGCAGAGAAAGCTATCCCTAGATTTAGAACCTGCGAATTCTCTAAACNATNGTNGAATAAAGAGCTTCTAAAGAAAAGACAAAAAATGGCAAACCTAGGGAGACTTTAAGAAGAATAACCTACTAGAAGTTCTAGACTAGAAGCCTATAAAGAAGCCAAAAATTAATACTTTTACGCAATAAGAGAAGCTAAGACTAGCTGCTGGAATAGCTTCCTAGAAAAAGCACAAGAAAAGGAAGATTTTACAACCCTAAAATATACAAAGGAGAGAACATTGCGAATAATCCCTAGTCTACAGTATAGCAAAGACGGGATTACTAGACTAGTAGAAAGCTTCAAGGACCAGTATAAAGCTTTTACAACTACTCTATTCCCTAACCCCCCCCTTCTACTAGCCCTATAGAGTAGAAGGACTATATAATAGATAATAAATAGGAATGGCCAGAACTAAAGAAAATAGAAGTTAAATAAGCAATTTTCTCTAGCTTTAATAAAAAGGCTCTAGGACCAGATAGGATATCTTTTACAATTCTATAAAAGGCCTACCCTACTATAGAAGATCTTCTATATAGAATCTATAGGATTTTATTTATCCTAGGCTATTAGCTAAAGGTCTAAAGAGAAGCTTAAGGAGTTATTCTCCCTAAAGTAAATAAGGAGGACTATTCCTTACCAAAGTCCTATAGACCTATCTCCTTACTAAACTGCCTAGGGAAGACTTTAGAAAAGATCTTTATTACTAGATTAGGATATCTAGCTAGTACTACTAGCTTNCTTTAAGATTCTTAACTAGGAGGAAGAAGANAGCGGTCTNTAATAGACGCAGTNTTATTACTTCTAAATAATATCCAATCTAAAAATAGTAGGAAAAAAGCTAGATAAAGGATAGCNACTACNTTATTNCTANACGTAAGAGGGGCTTTTGACCATNTCTCTAAAAACNAGCTTNTATCTATCTGTAAGGAACTAGGACTACCTATAGCGTTTACATAATAGGTAGCTACTTTCCTTAGCAATAGAAAGCTACAGCTCTCCTTTAATNGGCAAATATAAGAAAAAGTAGAACTAGAAACAGGGATACTATAGGGATCGCCTATATCCCCTATTTTATTTCTAAAGAGTAAGCAATACCTGCACCATGAACAGACAGAAGGAGCCTACTCTCAAAGCTGATATAGAAGATATGAAAATATAGTTACACGTTAAATTCAGCCAAAGTCTAAATAGTAAGAAGAGCCAGAGAGAATAGGGTCGTCAGTAATAGCTAATGCCTAAAGCTAAGGCAAGATACTAATAGATTAAACCGTCAGTAAAACAGAGCTTATACAACTTCATACTAGTAATACAAATCTACTAAACGCAAAACAAGCCGTTATTAAACTAGAAGACGTAGAAATATATCATAAAACCCTTAGTTAGGTGGTTAAGAGTATTTATAAACACTAAAGCTTAAGTTTAAACAATATATAGAAATACAAATCTCTAAAGCAAAAACAGCCTTCTATTTAATTAGAAGACTAGGTAATATATAAAGAGGTCTATCTCTATAAGCCCTACGACAGCTCTATATAGCTTACGTTACCATTATAGTAGACTACGGTATATAATGCTAGTAGAAAAGCAAATCTAGAGACTATTTACTAGATAGGTACCAATCTCTATAAAACAAGGCCCTAAAACTAGTTCTAGGAGCGTTTAGAGGATCTCCTAGCCAAGCTATAAAGATTAAAGCCTCTATTCCTCCTCCTAGAATTAAATTTAAAAGGCTTTGCAATAACTACGCATTAAAAATCCTAAAATTTAAGAAAAACCACGTAATTAAGAAGGTTTATATAGAAGAGATTAGCAAAGATAGGGACGAATTAGCAGCTAATTCTAGCTCTAGTTCTAGCCCTAAAAACTCTACTATAAAGTACCTCTTACAGCCAAAGACATAGCTACTATCTTTAGCCTCTAGAGTTTAGCAGCTAATTCAAAACTAGAAAATAGAGAAAATCTCTCTAGAATGGCAAAAACCGTGGTCTCCTCCTATCTCTGCATTCTTTTCTATCTTAAGGGGTAGTAAAGAAGAAGCTGTACAAGAACATCTAAGACTAGTAGAAAATTTCTAAGAATCCCTAGAGTGGGACCTAGTAGATATATACTATATAGATAGCTCTAAAGACAATAAATTTAATGCAGCTGCTATATATAAAATAGGGGAGAGAAATAGGATTAAATATGCAACGAATTGGAATCTAGGACCCTATATAGAAATTATAGATATAGAGCTTTATGCAGTCTATAGGGCCCTAGAACACCTAAAACAATAAAAACTAAAAGAGAAACAAGTCTATATCTTTATAGATAGCCAAGCGGCTATTAAGAGATTATAGCTTAATTCTCTTACAGGGGGGCAAGAACTAGTCTTTAAAATTACGCAAAGCTGTTCCTATTTAGCTAGTAAGGGGATTTATATCAACTTTTACTGGGTTCCTAGCTATTTAGGAATCTATAGAAACAAAATAGTAGATAAGCTAGCAAAAAGGGGCCTTTCTAGAAGAAAACTACAATCTTTTTATACCTTCTTAGCCTATATATGGGGAGAGCGGCAAGAGAAGAGATACTAGAATAGTAGAAAAACAACTAGCAGCAGAATAAGAATAAAGGAAAACACTATACTAGGATCTGTAAAGGAAGCCATTCCTTTTCTCTTAAAGCCCCTAAGGATAAATATCCTAAAAGGCTACAATCGGCTTTATTCCAGCTAAAGCTAGAAAAAGGCTATTTTAAATCCTTTACTAAAGTAATAGGAGAGGATAAAGAAGGTAGATGCTTTAGGGAATATAGAGCACTATAAACCCCTAGACATCTACTACTAGACTGCAATCTATATAGGGAAGAAAGAAGAGAAATGCGAAAGAAACTAGGCTCTTCTCTCTCTCTAAAGAAGCTATTTTATACATAAAAAGGAAGAGAGGCGCTTTTTCTATTTCTAAGTAGGACAGGGATAGCTACTAAAAAGTGGCTAATAACAGCAGGATCTATAGGAGGTAACTCCTACTAGGCTTCTAGAAAAGAGATATTAGTAAGTAGAAGGACAGAAATAAATTACAAAAGGACAGGGAAAGGCGTTAGGATCTCTTATTCTTTATAGTTTTTTTACCATTTTCTTATTCCCTAGTAGTTGCTTGTAACTTAGTATTTTACTAAGGAACTATAAACCCCTAGTTTAGGGGCTTATAAATTACTAGGATATAGTTACTAGTATATATTAAGCTGCCCTAAGGGATTTATATATATAGGACTATAGCGCTATAGCCTAGAGGCTGCATATGTAGTATTGTACGTAGTATAATACAATAGATATTAAAAAAAATTAATAATTAATTTATGGACTAAATTAATCCGCGAAGCTTATTACTAAGTCTTTATAGCATACCCTAGCAAAAATAAAACCTATAGGATTATTAACCGCCGCTACTATTAGCTAAGAATAGTTATAAATATTAATTAATATATATAGAACTGCAAAGACTATTAGAGATCTATAATCCCACGGGATAAAACCCTAGGATTACTTAAGCCACTTCTAATACTAAAGCGCCCTTAATAGTATATCTTTATAGACTTTTATAAACTACTTAGGGACCGCAACGGATATAATATAGTTATAGTTATAGTTAATCACTTTAGTAAACGTCTATTCTTAATTCCCTATTATAAGAACATTAATACTAAAGAGGTAACCCGGCTATATATTTATTACATTTACTAAATATAACGGAACCTTGTAGCAAGAACTACAGTAGGTCCTGTTATTGGGCTAGGTGTATAGGAAATGTAAGTAATAATCATCGACAAGTAATAACAACTGGTGGAGTAGTTGCCTAATAGATTAACTCTAATTATATTCTGAGAATTACTATAAGGAAGGAACTATCTAGGTAGGGATTAAGGGTCCTTAAATACATAACCGTACTCCTATAAAATCCTTCTTGTACGTAATATACGTCTTATATATAAGGTATATAAGTTCCTCCTATTCCTCTCGTTTAATACGTAGCATATTATATGACCTTAGTTACTATTCCTCGTTATATAGTTCTACTAGCTCTATCCTAGACCGTGCTTAAATTAACTAACTAGCTTCTTCCGACTCTTCTCTAAGTAGTTATAATATTGTACTTAAAGCGTCCATAACACCATCTCCCTCCTCTTTATCTTCGTCCTTAAAGATTTAAAATATCTCTAAGTCGTTTACTAAAGGTGTAATATCCGTCTAATTAATTTAGTTAATATTATTACTTATTATGCCTAAAGCAATTTCTTCCTTACACGCCTAACGTTGTGCTCGTACCATTGCTGCAATATTGTCTCTTAGTGAGATTATATCGTCTCCATGTTCTTGCTGCTTAAAAGAGGGGTTAGTCTATATTGCGTTGGCGAACCTATCTTCGCGACAACCGTCCTCTTACTTAGAGTACACTAAAGCGAATATTTATTTGTCCTGTGACGTTTGCTCTATCTCTAATACTAAATATACGCGACCTATTACTCTTAATAGTCGTCTAGTTCTCTAATTAATTTGTCTTAGGGTCTTATGTTTAATCTGCTACTACGCAGCTAGATAATAAACTATCTATTGCTCTAGCGGAACTGCGCCGTTCTTATAACGCAGAATAGAAGGCTGCCGATACTTAGCAACGGGCCCTTAAGTCTTATCTTACGGCATCTACTTAGTTAATCCGTCTTAAGAAGGTCCGTAAGAAGGTTTGTTTTAAGGAGTAGAAACTTATAAAATAAGGTTTATAGGAACTTAGTGATAAAAGAACGGATTCTCTTTTAATAGAGAAGGAAATAGATCTAAGTAGTTCGGCAACTGCTCTTCTTAGGTCCCCCTTAGGTGACTTATTCTTTAGCGATCCTTCTTTATTAATACTACCTAACCTAATCTTTTCTAATACTTCTATACCTTTCTTATAGCGTTCTTTAAATTTTCTAGTGATTCCTAGGTAGTCTTATTGTAGCCTATCTACTTAACCTCGTACTATATTTTATTGTTAATATCCTTATAACTAATAATCTTTAAAACTTACTATTTATCTTCTTCCTGCCCTTTATATGTGTCTGCTTTATAAACTAGTAGCTTAATATTCCTATATACTGGCTTTAGTATTACGATATACTGTATAGGGTAGATCTTTATTTTGGCTGGTAGGTTTAACTTAACCGTAACTAGTAAAATCCTTTGCGTAATTTTAAAAGGTCCTAGTTTAACATAGTCTAATTTCTTGCTTGGTTATTAACTCTTAAAATTTTTATATAGTAGCTATACTTTATCTCCCTCCTTAAGATCTAGTCCCTTAGATCTCTTAGTATTATAGTACCTTTTTATTCTCTCTTATACTTTCTTTACTAATTCTATAAGGTCTATATAAAGATTTATTAACGTCTTTATTCTTTTTTTTAGCTATACTACTTGTTTTCTTTACTTATTATAGTAACAACGATATTCTTAGCTTATATCCATAATTTACCTTAAATAGTAATGTGCCTATTCCTTCTTAAGGTGTTATATTATATATAAACTGTATAACTAGTAATAATAATACCTAATTATTCTGTACGTGATTAATATAATGCCTTAGATACTGTTCTAGCGTCTAATTTAATCTTTTTGTTTAACCGTCTGTCTGCGGGTAATATACGGTGGAAGTTGCTACTTAAACTTCTTACTCCGCTAAGAATACCTCCTAGAATGCTACTATAAATCTTAGATCTCTGTCTAATATAATCTTGCTTAGTGCTCTATGTCTTACAAACACTTCTTTAACGTAGATTATAGCGACATCTTCTATTAATATTTCTTCTGTGTATGCTATAAAGTATTCTTACTTAAAACCTTCACCGCACATGCAACCTTACCAAAAGGTAGCGCCACACTCCAAAACTTACGCATACCCATCTTTCCATCAAGAACAATCGATTTTCCAACTTTTAAGACCTAATTCCTACCGCCTAGCGAGCTAGAGGTGGATTCAGTCGTCGTCTTACCCCCTTTCCCTCAACAGAAAATTTTCCTAAGGGTAGCCCTAGCTTGTAAGCGAGGCACAGACAGGAATACCAAAACTACTACCACTACCACCAATACTAAAACTACAAAATAGGGGCTAGTTTCTCTACTACCTTTTAGCCTAATTTTCCCCAGAAATCTTCTAGTAAGATTAGTAAGGAGAAAGGGTACAAGGATAGTATAAACTAGGAAACCCCCCTATAAAATGCCGAAGTCAAGTAGGCAAAAAAAAAAGCCTCCTTTAGAAATAAGTAATCATCAGTCTGATATATTCACTTTTTCTCTCCCCTCTTCTTCTTCCTCTGGCCTATTTAGGGCAGGAGAAAAAAGAGGACATCCTTAGTCTTCTCCTAAAAATAAAAACTAAAACCAAAAACCTGTAAAAAAGATAATAAAACCAACGACTACTACGGATAGTATACCTAGCATACCTTTCCCTCCCCTTTCTCCAAAACAACACCTACAAAAAGCTCTAGAAAGCCTAACTNAGGCCTATAAAGGGCTAGAAGAAGAAGAAAAAGATGAAAAAGAACAAGTTAAACAGCTAGAGGACTACACACGGAGTATCCTAGCAGGAGAAACCCCCTTTATACAAGGAAAAGAAAAGGCAAAAGATGTCCTAAGAGGACTAGTAGAAGAAGTAAGAGCTCTCCGTAAGGAGGTAGCTCCTACTAAGGAAACTTANNCAGAGAGGCTAAAGAAGGACCTCCCTTCTTCGTCCTCCCTACCCTCCTCATCATCATNACCACCACCACCTTCTACCCCTTCTCCTTCTAGTAGGAGTTCTACTTCTACTAGAAGTAAGAAAAAGCAGCTATAAGAAAGGAAGCTAGTCCTAATTATAGACGAAAAGGACCAACTGCTAGATACCTTCTCTATACGAAACAAANTCAATTAACTATTTGCATTAAAACTGCAAGTAGAAAAGCTAGTACTAGCGTCTATAGCTAGAACCAAAGGAAAATAAAATATTCTCCTTATAACTACAGAAGAGTATAATGCGGATTTCCTAGTCAAATATAAGGATATCTAGCGTAACTATTTTACCTTTCAAAGAGAACAAAAACTGGAGCCCTAGGTTCAAATTATAGCCTATAGGGTTCCCACCCTACCTTTTCTAGGAGAGGGAGGCTCTAAGCTTCTAAAAGAAGAAATTGAGACCTTTAATCCTATAAAGATACAAGGACTACCTAGATGGATCTNATCTAGTGTAAAAAGATANNATCCGCAGACNAGATTTGGCNCTATAGTTTTTACTATAGAGAACGAGGAAAAAAGACAAGAAATCCTTAAGCAAAAAGAGATCTCAATNGCAGGTACAGCTACTAAGGTAGTAAAATACCTCNAAGTCTCTCCTACTACGCAGTGCACTAGCTGCCAAAAATTTGGCCATATAGGAGATAGATGCTCTACTAAAGCCTATAGATTCTATACGGCTGTATATTTATCTAAAGACCACTACTGTCCTACCTATTTAATATTAGGTAGGCCTTGCAAGCACACTACCCCTCTTTACATTAATTGTAAGGAAGAACACTTTGCTAATAGTAAAGACTGTAAGAATCTTAAAGCAGCTAAACTAGTATATAAATAAAACAGATAGGATTCTAGAAGGGGGTAACTCCTACTAGGCTCTTGGAAAAGATAATAGAGAGNAAAAGAAAAGAAATAAATTGCAAAAGGACAGGGATAGGTGTTAGGATTTCCTATAGTTTTTTCCTACAGTTTTCTCATTCCCTAGTAGTTATAGCAACTTAGTATCCTACTAAGGAGCTATAAACCCTTAGGGGTTTATAAACTATTAGGACATAGCTACTAGTACATATTAAGCTGCCTAGAAAGGATTTATGTATATAGAACTATAGCGCCATAGCCCAGAGGCTGCATGCGCAGTATTGTACGTAGTATAATACAACGGATAATAAATAATAAAAAAAAGGTATTCTTACTTTGTAAGCTTATCTACTATTACTAAAATCGCGTTATAATCTTATCCGGTAATAGGATCTCTTAACTTTAGTAAATAATAAAGTCCTATAATATAACCTCCTATAATCTCTTTGGTATTTTAATAGTTTATAGCCCTTTGTATAGCCTATGCCTTATTAATTTATTCCTTTGGCAATCTACGTCAGGAAAAAATTTACCAGCATTTTTGCAGCATTTGGCAGCATTTGGCGGCCAAATGCGCATTCCGCGCACTATAACGTGTAGCGTATGGTATCGACTAAGGTGCGGCATACTGCTACATTCAATAATACAGTGCGGCATACTGCTGTATTTAACAATGCAGTGCGGCATATTGCTGCATACTGCTATATTTAACAATGCAGTGCGGCATACTGCTATATTCAATAATACACTGCGGCATACTGCTGTATTTAATAATACACTGCGGCATACTGCTGTATTCAACAATACACTGCGGCATACTGCTGTATTCAATAATGCAGTGCAGCTAACTACGCATTTTGCACTTAATGCGCAATTAATATATAATGCCCTCCTCGCGCATTCTGTACATAATGCCCTTCTCGCGCATTCTGTANATAATGCCCTTCTCGCGCATTCTATACATAATGCCCTCCTCGCGCATTTTATATATCTTGCTCACTTTAAGCAATAAATATTGCTCTTTTTACGCAGTTGGTGCAAAATAAATTGTATTGTTTTAGATAATTTAATATAATATAGCGACGGTTCTCTTCTACCTGCCTCCTGCCTGCCTGCCTGCCTGCCTGCCTACCTGTCTGTCTGTCTATCTGTCTGTCTATCTGTCTGTCTATCTGTCTGTCTGTCTATACCTACCCGTCTATGCCTACCTATCTGTGCCTACCTGTCTATGTCACCTTGATTCGATCGATCGAATCGTTTATTGTGTTCGCTGGCTGGTCGTTCGAACGGTTGTCGTGTGGCTCTGGCGACGGTCGTCCAGCTCTGGCGACGGTCATCTGGCTCCGGCGACGGNCGTCTAGCTCTGACGACGGTCGTCTGGCTGACGGTCGTCTAGCTCTGGCGACGGTCATCTGGCTCCGGCGACGGTCGTCCAGCTCTGACGACGGTCGTCTAGCTCTGACGACGGTCGTCTGGCTCTGACGGTCGTCTAGCTCTGGCGACGGTCATCTGGCTCCGGCGACGGTCGTCCAGCTCTAACAACGGTCGTCTGGCTCTGACGGTCGTCTAGCTCTGGCGACGGTCATCTGGCTCCGGCGACGGTCGTCAGAGGCACGTGTAGAGGCTATCGGGAATATAGCGGGGACCCGATGCGGAGCTTCGTGTAGAGCCTCCGTACGCAGAGCTTCGTGTAGAGCCTCCGTACGCAGAGCTTCGCGCAGAGCCTTGTGCAGAGCCTCTGTACGCAGAGCTTTATGTAGAGCCTTGTGTAGAGCCTCGTGCAGAGCTTTGTATAAGAGCTTCGTGCAGAGCTTCGTGCAGAGCTTCGTGCAGAGCTTCGTGCAGAGCTTCGTGCAGAGCTTCGTGCAGAGCTTCGTGCAGAGCTTCGTGCAGAGCTTCGTGCAGAGCTTCGTGCAGAGCTTCGTGTAGAACTTCGTGCAGAGCCTCGTGTAGAACTTCGTGCAGAGCCTCGTGTAGAACTTCGTGCAGAGCCTCGTGTAGAGCTTCGTGCAGAGCCTCGTGTAGAGCTTCGTGCAGAGCCTCGTGTAGAGCTTCGTGCAGAGCCTCGTGTAGAGCTTCGTGCAGAGCCTCGTGTAGAGCTTCGTGTAGAACTTCGTGCAGAGCTTCGTGTAGAGCTTCGCGCAGAGCTTCGTGCGGAACTTTATGCAGAACCTCGAACTTTATGTAGAACNTTAGAAAAAAATTACTAGCATCTAATTTTACTTTTCTGCCATTTTAGCATTTTCTAGCATTTAGCAGCTAAATGCTAATACTTAATTATAAATGCAGCATTTGGCGGCTAAATGCTAGTACTTAGTAATAAATGCAGCTAAATGTTAATACTTAATTATAAATGCAGCTAAATGCTAATACTTAATTATAAATGCGGCATTTGGCGCTAAATGCTAGTACTTAGTAATAAATGCCGCATTTAGCTGCTAAATGCTAGAAAATGCTAGAAATGCTAGAAAATGCTAAAATGGCAGAAAAGTAAAATTAGATGCTTGTAAATTTTTTCCTACCGTAGATACTCTTTTATAATCTTTCTAGCTATCTTCTAGATTCTATTAATAATATACTTCTCTTAGAGTCTTAACACTAAGCCTATAGCTCTATTATATCCCTAAGTTAATCCCTTATAGAATTCTTCCATAAATTGCTCTGCTATATTTCTTAGGATATACCTTACTTCTTAATTTCCGTATATGTCCGTCTATAGATCTTCTAGTTATACTTCTAGAATCCTTTATTCCTAAAAGCTTTCTAATATCTTATAGACTTTCTTTAATTCGTTACTCTCTTAAGTTACTGTAATCTTTAGATGGTTATACCTAATTAATCCGTCTATGTCTTTTCGCAGTAAAGCCCCTAATAGTTTTTCGTCACTTTGTAGTTTAGCTTTATAGCTTAGCGCGTCTACCCGCGTATTGTCTATACCCTTAGTATACTAAATCTTAAAATAGTATTCCGTAAGTATCTCTGCCTATTTAACCTGTCTTTAGTTAAGCTCCTTTATTATTAAGAATCCTATTAGGTTCTTATAGTCCGTTTTAACTATAAATGGTTTCTCTGTGCCTTGTAAGAATGCTCTCTATTTCTTTAGTGCTATAACTATACCTAACAACTCCTTATTATAGATGTTATAGTTTAACTCTAGTGGTATTATCTTCCGACTATAGTATACTACTAGGTGCCATCCGTCTTAATGTTTCTATATAAAGTACGCCCCTAGTGTATAGTCTAATATATCTATTTTTACAACCGTTTCTAGTCCTGGTTAATAGATCTTAAGAACTGGCTCCTAGGTAAACAACTCCTTAATTTTTTTAAAGAGTTCTTACTATTCCTCTCCCTATATCTATAGTTATTCTTTCTTTATTAATCGCGTAAATGGTTTAATATCCTTTAATTATTGCGCTATAAAGCTTTTACAGTAATTATAAAACCCTAGGAACGATCTTAACTGCGTAACGTTCTCTAGTTCTTACCAATTTACTATAGCCTTAATCTTCTTTAGATCTATACTAAGTTAGCCTAGTTTAATAATAAATTTAACGAAATTGGTCTTTCTAGTAAAGAACTCGCATTTCTTAATTGCTACTAGCATCTATTCTTCCTATAGTCTCCTTAAGACCTATTTAACATATTCTCCGTATTCTTCCTTAGTTATTAAGTAGATAATAATATTGTTAAGATATACTATAATAAATTCATCTAAGTGTTTTCCTAATATATTATTAATACGCTTCTAGAATATTGCTAGTGCGTTTATAAGCCCGAATTGTATAACTAATAGTTTATATAGTCCTTCCTTTAACCTAAAGGCTGCCTTCTATTTATTACCTTCCTTAATTCTAATCTAATAGTACGCCTATCTTAGATCTATCTTTGTAAAGATTTGCGCGTTACCTATCCTATCCTAGATTTCGCTAATTAAGGGTAAAGGATACCTATCCTTTCTAGTAATGCTGTTTAACTATTTATAGTCAATATACAGCCTTAGTTTGCTATTCTTCTTTAGTACGAATAGTACTGGATAACCCGCTAATAACTACAATGGTCTAATATATCCCTTTTATAAGTTTTTTTAGATAAACTCTTTTAATGCTCTACCTTCCTCTCCAGTAAGCTTATAGATTAAAAAGAACTTTAGACTTATTTTTAGTTCTAACTCTATCTTATAGTCCTATACTGTATACTCTAATAGCTTTTTACTTTCCGGTAACTATAGTTTCTTACTATACTTATGGTATCTTTTTAGTATATAACTTAAGCCTCACTTAGTCTCTTTATATGTCGCTCTAACTTAGTACTATACTAACTTAGCTTATTATTATATCTTGTGGTGTTAAGTATCTCTAATATCGACTTAACCTGTGACCTAATTAATCCTTAGGTTATATTTCTATAACTAAGGCATCCCTAATACTACCTTATCCCTTCCTAATAGTAGGATATTAAAAGACATCTTAATTTATTTTCCTTTAATGGTTATTTAAATAGGTCCTATTTTAAGATTAATAATCCCTTCTCTATAGGCTATTGGATCTCCTAAAATCGTAATTAATAGGTAAGGTTGCTCCTTTTGTCTATAAGGTAACCCTATCCTCTTAACTACGGCTAGTAAGATGTGGTTTCGCGTTGCTCTACTATTTATTAGCGCTTTAAACTACTAATCTTGCCATTTAACTCGTAAATTTAGGTATCGTCCTTAAATTCCTTTAAGGGTCTAAGGCTCTACTATTGGCTCCCTTTGGTCCTATAGGCCTCTACTTTTCCCAACTATTAGCTGCTTAATCCTTATATACTTAGCTTACTCTTTAGCCAATACTTTATTCGCTTTTTGTCCTCTATATGCTATAGACACATATTCTCTAGGCATTTTTACTACTATTGTCCGTCTAAGCATTCTTCTATAAGGAATCTTCCTAGTTAAAGTTTTAAGTTACCTAACTTTTAAACTTCCACTAGATGCCAGCCGTATATATACTTAGTATTTCTATATTATTGCTTATCTATTATCTAATATATCCTTATAGGGTATTTCCAATTCTTTTCTTTTAGATTCTTATACATTTTATATATATTATCCACGTATACAATCTATAATAGCGTATAGTGTGCTAGGTGCTTTGGGTTAACTCTTAACTCATCTTTATTTTTAAGTTTAAACCTCTACCGTACTAATCTAAACGTTGCGACTTCCTTTATAGGTACTAAGATATACCTTTCGCTTTTCTAGTCCCTTAAACGCTCCTCTAGATCCTTTAACATTATAATTAAGGCTCCTTTAATGTAATTTATAACCTTTTCTGTAATTGGGTAGTCTTGGATAACTTATTTATTTAACTATATATAGAAATCTTCCCACTTATCGTTATACCTCTACCTATACTACTTTTAGTACAGCTACTGGAGTGTATATAGCTTATCCGTAAGGAAGTATCTTCTTATTGCTGCATTGTGATAACCTTTTATGTGTTGTTCCTTAAATCTAGTAGGGATCCCTAGATCCTCTTCGTTTTCTAGTTCAATAAGCTACTTAGCTTTTAATGTGCTTACCCTAGGCCTATTAGTAATTCTATATACTAGCGCTCTATCTTTTATACGTCCTAATATGCTAGATCTCTTATCTAGTTTCTATTCTTACCATGCGATAATTCTTTGCCTAAACTCTTCTATAGTTTTTTTTAGTTTGCGTCTCACGCTCTAATTTTTAAAGTTCTCTTGCTTCTTAATCTTAGTATTAACTTTTTAATCTTTAGTCCGAACACTGTGATCTATTAGTAAGTCCTCTAGGTCTATATATCTGTCTCCTAGTCTAGTTACTGTTTATATTATAGATTCTCTAATCTATAAAGAAGCTCCTTACCTCTTATTTATGGGCGTCCTAATTTATACCCTAAATTCTTAACCCCTTGGATTCTCTAATCCTAAGCTTGCTTCTAGCTTAAGCTTAGCTCTAGCCTTAGTCTAACTAGGCTTACTTAGTGTTTTTATCTTGTCTTAAGAGTCTTATGCCTTTAGGAAACTTCGTCCTAAGCTTATTCATATATTACTAAACTAAGCTATTACTCTACTCCATCGGTTATCGTCTGTTATAGGTCCTTAAGCTTGCCTTATCTTATCTTAAGAATCTTAGTTATCTCTTATCTCGTCTTAAGAATCTTAAGCCTATAGCCTTTTACCTTTATTGAGTGCCGAAGTGGTTTACTATCCTACTTCTTTTACGTCTTATAAAGTGATAGATATCGTGTCTAGTAGGGTCTTAATCCCTACTAATATTCCCTATTCTGTAGTGGAATTATCCTCTTCTTCTAGTATAATATCTCTAATAGCTACGTATTTCTAGTAAACCGCTCTTATTACCTTATTGTTACGAAATACTTCACCTATATTAAATTTATTGTCCTTAATATCTGATCTGCGAGCTGGTTCGTTAGTTCCTCTATATCCTGTATATATTAGCTCCTATAGCTAATAGCTTACGCCGTACTTAGCGTCCTTATAAATTTAGCATACGTTATTATAACAAAACGCGAAACTTTTAATTAAATACTCTTTTGTTCCTCGCAGCATATTGTTGTCCCTTTATACATATATATCGTCTACTATTAGTCTAGTTCCCTTTATTACATAGTACTTCTAACTATCTTTATAATCCCTTATAAAGTAACCTTATTTTCCATAATTTATATAAGCTCCCTCTTTAAACCATTTTTTTATTATAGAGTCCGCCTAAATATCTTCTGCTACTAAGATCCCTAATTTAGCCTTTACTCCTTAGACCTTTAATTACTCGATCCTTGTCTTCTAGGTTTTTACGGTTTCTTACTTTATCTCTTATAGGCCTCTTTAGTACCACTTAGGTCTATTAGCTCTGCGCCATACTATAGTTTCTAACTTAGCTTTAGTCGTTGCGTACTCTACGCCTTATATAACTGTAGAACTCTATCCTAACCCTTCTTAGTCTATTCCCTTTAGTAGATCCAATTATTAATCTTAATTGCTTAATCTATTAGTTCCCTTAGGGTATCCACATCTTCTATTAGAATAATTACGTCCTAAACTTTAGCCTTAAGTCCCTGTTTGTACTATGCTATAAGCGCCCTATTATTCTACTTAACTTATATTGCTAACGTCTGGAACTACGTCATATACTTAATTACTAAGGTCCGTTGCGTAATGTCTTAGAGTTTTCTTTCCGCTATAGTTACTGCCCCTAGGTCTCTAAATATTTATATAAGTTGTTCTACAAATCCATTCTAGCTTAAGAATATAAACTGTACTTCTTAGTTCGTAGTCGTCATCCCGTTTACCTAGATTTCTATAAGGTAAGGCTTGAACTATTTAAGTGCCCTTCCTATTAAGAACAATCCTGCGTATACTATTTAATCCATAGGTGTTGCCAGCTTAGCTCCTTCTTGCGCGACCTTAAAGTGTATTTATATAAGAAATCCTTTAAGCTTTGATCTCTCTCCTAAGAATCTTTTAATTAATAGTAGCTTAACCTTTGCTGCGCCTATCCTATTAATCCTATTTTCTAACATTATATTATTTTCTATTAACTGGTTAACTATCTCTTATAACTGTCCGACCGTTATAGGTTGCTATAAGTTAGTGTCTACTATACTAGTGTCGTTACCTAACCTTAATATAGTTGCCGCCGTCAATGGCGTTATAGTGGCTGCTTTTGGTGGCATGTTATCCAACTTATTATTATTAATACCGTAACTAGGTAGTGATTATATAACAGAACCTTATAGTAAGAACTACAGTAGGTCCTATTATTGGGCTAGGTGTATAGGAAATACAAGTAATAATTGTCAACAAGTAATAATAACTGGTGGAGTGGTTGCCTAACAGATTAACTCTAATTATATTCTAAGAATCACTACAAGGAAGGAACTATCTAGGTAGGGACTAAGGGTCCTTAAATACACAACCGTACTCCTATAAAATCCTTCTTATACGTGATATACGTCTTATACATAAGGTACGTAAGTTCCTCCCGTTCCTCTCGTTTAATATATAGTATATTATGTGACCTTAGTTACTATTCCTTATTATATAGTTCTACTGGCTTTATCCTAGACCGTGCTTAAATCAACTAACTAGCTTCTTCCGACTCTTCTCCAAGTAGTTGTAATATTGTACTTAAAGCGTCCGTAATACCAAATCTATAAACTACTAAATACTATTTTATCTAATTATAGGCTATAGTTTATATCGGCCTTTTAGAATAAGTTTACCTAAATTCTAAGTATTAAGCTAAAGCTTTCTACGGCTTATTACCCCTAGATAAATAGTTAAATAAAGATTATAAATTAGTACCTAGACCAGAGACTTAGGCCCTTTATTAACTATTTCTAGAATAACTAGTTTAAACTACTACCCTTAATAGATTACGCGCAAGCAACCCTACCTTATAACTCCACAAGATTTGCCCTAATTTAGCTAAAAATAGGATACTTACCCCACACAAGCTTTAACTAGAAAAGGCTAAAAGAACCCCAGACTATATAAGAAAAGCTATTTTATACTAAGGCCTAATAGTACGCTAAATAATTAGAGGAAGCCTAAATAGTAGCCCGTAAGAACCTAGAAAAAGCTTAAAGGTTAATAAAATAGTAGGCGAACAAATACTATTAAAAGCCTGATTTTACCCCTAGCAATATAGTTTAGGTTATAATAAGAAATTAGAAAACTAAACAACCTAGCTATAAGCTGGACTATTAGATATTAGGACTATATAAGGTTCTTAAAAAGATAGGCAACTCGTATAAGATAAAACTCCTAGATTTAATTAGGGTTTACCCTATATTTTTATTAAATAAGTTATAGAAAGCTATAAACGACTTATTGCCTAGATAAAAGAATAAGCCTCCCCTACTAGTTTAAGTAAACGGTAATAATAAATAGGAGGTTAATAAAATACTAGCCTATAAGATAGTATAGGGAACACTAAAATACCGTATTTAATGGAAGGGTTACAATTCTAACCTAACCTAGTACCCTATATAAAACTTTATAGGCTACCCCTAAAAGCTTAAAGAATTTTATAACTAATACCCTAATACGCCTAGACCCCTAAAGTACCTAAACAAATAGATAGAATACTAGTATAATAAAGATAATAAGTTACCGGAAGAATATAGGGACAAAAACGCCCTAAAGCCCTAATACAACTATCTGCCAAATTCTGCTATATTCTGCCGTTTTCTACTAGTACTATAAAATTCCAAATATCTAGAAACTTTAACTGCCGGTTAAAGTTGTCTAATTAATTAAAACTGTACTAAGACTTTTAGCAGCTACTCTTTCTAGCCTAGTGCTTCTACTTAGCCTATAATCGCCCTTTATGCTTAGTCTGGACGTACTTATATCCCCTTTATCTTCTTATCTTATATTTTATAATCCTATATTTATAAGCCTAGCGCTACCCTATTTCTAACTAAGCTTAAAGGCAGGCTTTCTTTTAAAGAGGGGGGTAATATAACGGCGCTATTATACGTTACCTGCCAAATTCTGCTATATTCTATTAACCTATAATTAGCCCGCCTAAAGCTAGCGCCTTAGCGGCTTACTTTATATATTTATTTATATTAGTCCTAGCAACTCCTTTTCCTTCTCTTTAGCTTAGTATCTTTGTAATATAGCATTTGTTTAAGCTTCGGTTTAAAGGTATATATTTAAGCCGTAACAATCTATATATAATTTAATTATTAAATTGCCCACTATAAGGCCTTCTAATTAAGCTAGAATTGATGCAGATTTTATTAAACCTACTTAGTATAACATTCGGCCGAATTAGATAGCTAAAAAAAACCCGCCCTAAGCCCTAGCCTTTACCTAAATTTAAACCTCTCTATATTAATAATTAGGACAACTATAGCTTACTAAACCTCCCTCCTAGTATTGATACTTATAATCCTTTTATACTATTTAAGCTGTTCTTTATACACGAGATTATAATAATAATTTATTGCTTAACGTCCGATTTAGATCCCTATTGGGCCCACGCGGACTACTCCTTATGTACATATGGGGAGAAAACTCTATTTAAGAAAACCCCGTAATCCATCTCCCCGCCTTTTAGGACTCGCCTATAAAGCGCCTGCGAGTTACTGGTAGTACTCCTACTACCTTACTTTTTAACCTCCTTGGGAACCACTGCTGCCGTAATAAGCCTATAGACGCGCTAGTATTATAAACTTTACTCTACTACTATAGAGTCATTAGGGGGCGCCCATTGCTCGCCCCCCCGCCCTTTATTGCTATTTCCTTTGCAACCCGGAACTGGTTTAGTATATTTTGGCTAATAAGCTACTAGGTAACCGCCTTAAGGCCTTTTTATATTAAGAGCAGTATCTTATAGTTCTCTATGCCAGCTACTAAAAGCATTACTTCCTGGTTAGTGCGTAAGGGGCATAATAGTATTATATATTTTAGTATCTGTCTTAGCTAGCTATATTTGTATCTCGGGCTACCTACTAGAATACCCACCTAGTAGAGCTAGTCTTTTAGTCCTATTATTTCTGTTCTTAAGAGTATTGCTATTATATTTTCTACCTTTATTAGGCCTTCTCGGAGCTCTAAAGTGTTTACCCCCTATAGCGTTAACTATACTACGGCTTAGGTTCCTTTTGCCTTAGTTAGCCTCTATACCTTTAACTCCTATACGCCTCTTTAGCGTTGGTCTAGCTAGTATTATATTGCGGTAGATGGTTTCCTGGCGTTCTTTTATACTCTACTTTAGCTTCTTTCTCTCTCTTGCTATTGTCTTTGCTGGCCTTTTACGCGTTTCCCTTCCTCCTCTATATAGGCTTAGGCCCTAAAGTAGCGCTATTCTTCTTCTGCTTTCTTTACCTGTTTCTCTAATATATCTTCCCTACTTTAGGGTTGTTGGTTTATTCTCCTATAAGGCGCCCTAGGGTTCCTCTATAGTTTATTTAGGCGTGTCTTAATATACTTTATAATATTAGAGTTGCGTTCCTTTTATGCCCTTTATATTGCAGCAGCTTTAATATATAGTTATAGGGGGGGAATATTAGCTTCCTTCTTAAGTAGTGCTATAGCCGTTTGCTTATATCCGCCTATTATGCTCCGGAGGTAAGCTATTTAGACATTTTAGAGTAGTTTAAGGAGTGATTTAGGGGGGCCTTTCTTAGATTCTCTAATGGCCTAAATACTGGACCTATACGTTATGGTTAGCCGGACAACTGCTGTATATAGTAGGCGTGACCTCTAGAAGCATGGACCCTATATAGAGTTAACGATCCTAGATAATACGATGTACTGTGCTTAGCCCTTATAGGCCGCTTACGCCGTATATGCGCTCCACCAGAGCTTACTGTCTACCTATACTCCTAATACTCTTAGGCTCTGAACTGGTTAACCCCTAAAGCCTTAGATGCGAATTATATGCTAGAGATTTGTAGATTAGTTGCGTTTTCTTATAAAATGGATTAGCTGGTATTTCTCTAGTAAGAATTAGACTCTATATTATCTTGCCTATTCTATATAGGTATTATAAGCTTTCTCTAGTGTTCTATAATTCTCTGCGGCTGTTGGCCCGTATATAATTAGGTTTGTATTATTAATAAAGCCTATCCCCTAGGTTGCCCCTTCTTTAAAGGAGTTAAGTAGGTTGCTTATAAAGAAAAGGAAGAGTATAGGCAAGAGGGGTAATCTTTATGGTATTCCTGTTGCAACTGCGATAGGGGGGCTTTAGTATCCGCTAAAGACTAATAATGTTTTTTTTAAACCTGTAAACCCTTAAACAAATTATATAATCTATTCTAGGAAGCCTTTTACCCTAAGGATGTATAAGAGACGCTCGTAGGGTACGTTATTATAGGCGCCACTAATATTTGGGCTGAGCATTGATACTACGAAGTCCTTTCGCATCGCCTATGCAGATTTGATGGTGGCAGTGAGTAGCGTAAGTGCTAATAGTGTTAAGCGGTTCTTTCTTGCCCCTATTTNGCTTTATNGTAGTAGGGCGTNTTNCTNNNCNATNTCTNCTATNTNNTCCNCTATTACCCTTTCTAAGATCTTGCTAAGGGTATTCTCTAAGGCAATAGGGCGGTAGCTCCCTAGAAATAAGTAGTCTGCTTTACCTTCTTTATATAGGATAAACGTTGTTATAGCTCTTCCGAGTCTTGGGTAGTAGCCTATTATAAAGTATACTCTAGCTATATCCGCAAGCTAAGGTGCTATTAGTAGTCTATAGGTCTTTAGGGCTTTATTTAGGATCCCATCTAATCCTAGTACTATATTGTTTAAAAGGCGGCTAATGGTTTTGGTTATTTCTTTAGTTGTTATATCGCTGTTAACCCTTAGGCGAGTTACTAGTGCTTCGCCTATAATATCGCTGAGGTCTGCTAAAGCTAGTTAAGGGAAAAATCTTTCTATAAGGATCTTTGCCTTCTTATTATTGTTGCTTATGGCTAGTAATTTACCTAGTCTTTATAGGGGCGGAAGGTATAGGTCTTCTACTAGGCGTCCCACCTTTTTCTTTACCTATTTCGCTATCCTCTAGAGACCTTTATTATAGGGGAGGCTCGGGTTAGTAGTATGCTTATTTATAAACCGTCTCTAGCTATTCCTTACTTCTTTTTTTAGGGTATTCTTTAGCTAGTTTCTTATATCTTTGTATTATCTCTTATCTTTAGGATTATAGCTGCTTATATATTTTCCTCTTGCTTATCGTTAGCTAGTAATAAAAACCGCGCATTATGCGGACTATGCGTGTTATGTATAGGGGCCTAGTTTTAAGACTGGGCAGTACTCTTCTAGCCCATTTTTAATTACTGCCTAAATCCTTTCTAGTCTTTAGTCGATTTCCTTAGGGGTAGCTAATAAGCCTCGCTTGTTTGGTATCAGGTGGATTTCTTCTAGGTCTTAAAGTTGTTGTTTAACTATACTAAGGAAGCTGTCTATCTTAAGCTTTCTTATTGCGTATCTTTTGCTATTAGGTTACGCCTTAATATCCAGATCTAGCTATATTTGGATAGGGATATGGTCTAAAGCGAGTACCCATTCTTCTTTAGGGTTACACCTTTTAAGTCTCTGGTATAGGCCTTTGTCCATAAATATAAGGTTAATTATACTTTTAGCGGTGCCTCATTGCCATATAATTGCTCCTAGGGGGGTGGCTAGCTTAAGGCCCTAGGTGTCTATAGCTCTTAGTAGGCACTCTACCTATTATTTAGCAGCAATATAAATACCCCCCNACNGCGGGTGGTAGAGGTTTATGTCTCCTAATAGGATAGACTTTATGCCTTCAGTTTCTAGTAAGCTTATCGCCGATATAATATTCTCTGTTTATAGGACCCCTTCGACCCTAGGGTTATATACATTAATAATCTGTACTAGTCCCCTATATATCTAGATTGTTATAACTGCAATATCTAGGTTAACTGCCTGCTATAACTATAAGGATAGGCTGATAGCCTTGCTAATTATAAAGCACACGCGTGTAGCTGCTTTTAGTTCGTATAGGAGCTGGAATCCTTGGGGGTAGTATGTTAATTATATATAGGCATTGTAATACGGCTCTTATATAGTAAGGATATGGTGTTTCTCTAGGTCTAGGCTGTCTAGTAAGGGCCTTACGAGATAGTGGTTTGTATTGCCGCAGTTATACTATATAATAGATAGGTGGCGGACCCCCAGCAAGGGTCCTTTGCCTCTCCTTTATTCCTCGCTTCTTCTATTTCCACTTTCTCTAGGACATTTAGAACTTCTGTCTCTTATATTTACACCCTAGTTGCTACTTATTTTATATAGAGCTTTTTATTCCCATGTCTTGTGTTTCTACTAGCGCTTCTATATCTAAATCTATTATTGTCTTTAGTTCTTCCCCTGTTCTTACTAGTTGGCTATATACCCTTTAAGAGTTGGCCGCGAATATTATATTTGCCGCGTTAAGTCTAATTCTTAATTGTCCTAGTCTTGAGCTTGCTATAGCTATTTATAAGGGTCTTCCTATAGGGCGTCCTCTCCCTTATGTCCCCTATAACCCTTATATCCCTATACAGTCTAGTAACATCGCGCGACGTCGCTTCTGGCCCGTTAAGGCTTGGGATGGCTAGCCTAGCCCCCTAGTATTAAAGGTAGGAAACGCTAGAAAGGCACCCGCGCCCCCCTAGCTTATTGCCTATTGTTTCCATTTATATAACCTAGCGTACAGTTATTCCCGTAGCTGTTAAGCCCTTACCTTCCGTCTCCTGTATTTAATATAGTCTACTCTCTCCTACGCCTTATGTGTGCTTTGATGGCAGTTTACGCATTTTATTTAGTCTTAATTTAAGTATTGTCTTGTATCGTGAGGGCCTGTATAGTAGCCGTAGTACACCTGTGCTACGCATATAGATTAGGTATATCCCTATTATGCGCAGCGATAGTATTATTCTAGGCGGAGTCTATAGTTATAGAGCCTTACGTCGTATATAAGGCCATTTATAATAATACCTTTTTAAATAAGGAGTTTTTGCATTCCTAGTGTATGTGTACTGATAATAAGGGAGCTATGCGTTTAACTAGCGTTTCCCTAGCAAGTCTCTGGCGACCCTTATATTCTTTTATTATTCTTATTATATACTTAGTTTGCATTTTCCTATTAAAGCTATTAGATTTAGGTAATCTTAAGTCCTAGTATAAGGCGTTCCGTTTGTTTTACTATCTTATATATAGTTGCTGTATTGTCTGCCTGGCGTCCCTTTTCTACCCTAAGGCTTAGGGGAACCGCTAGGACTTTAACTAGGTAATCTTTACGGAGTACTTTTATGCTAATACATTTTCCTAGCCTGTCCCCTGCCCTAATAGCTTATTCCTTTACCTATTAGTCCCTTAGGGTAACTCTAATATCTCCACTCCTGAGGTATTGGACTATAATAGTGTTGTGGACCTCTTTACGAATCTTTATAAGAACTTCTGTTTCTAATTATCCCCTAAGCCCCTCTGCTTTTTCTATATTTAGTTATATTATAATTATATACCCGGATGTTATCTTTAGGGGGGTAGGTTCCCTATGCTATAGATACGCAGCTACGGCGGCCTAGGTGCGGTTCGCCAGTAAGGAGGGGTTTTGTTTATTTTTAATTTTGCTTAACTATTAGAGGATTTAGTTAAGGGTTTGCTAGAGGGGCGCCTAGGGTTTATTGGACTAGCGGAGCCATTCTGCTAGCTGTATTAGTTTGTTATGGCTAACGGTTGCTCCCCTATAACTATAGATACTAGACGCGTCTAATAGGCTTTGTATTTTGTTAGATGCCTTCTTAATAGAGGTCTTTCTGCTTTATGGTGTGGTATTCGCCCATTCTTATTGTGGAGGGCTATTACTAGGTATAGTTCTGGTGGACGCGCGTAAGTGCAAACCACCGTTGTTTAACGTGTGCCTCCCCTGTGATGTATGCATCTTAGGGAGATTCTCTAGGTGTTTTTCAGAGTTCTTTTGGTTGGTTTTGGTCTTTTTGGGCCGGGTGTAGCAAGAGCTCCTTGTTAAGGAATTATAATAGGGGTTATACGAGATTATAGATAAGCTTGTAGCTTAAATAAATAAGCACGTAAAGCTCTACCCGTTAAATAAGGATAAGGAGTATCTATAAGCTTATTACGGTACTATAACGCGTAACCTAGATAGGGAGCCTAGTTAGGGGTTTGGCTAAGGACTTAGCGTTATAACGCGTATATATTACGCCTCTACCTCCTATACATACCTCTCCTCTTCTCCTTAGCTTAGTATCTTCGTAATATAGTATTCTATAAGCTTTAGTTTAGAGGCATTTATATAAGCCGTAACATTATACTAAGCTCACCCTATATTACCTAGGAAGGCCTTAATAATATTATACCCTAAAAGAAACTTCATCTATAATAACGCGTTAACGCGCTATACTTAGACACTAAAACAACTTTATATTAACTAGGAAGGCCTAGATAATATCCTACTTTATAAGCTAGATAAGACTAGACCTATACCCCTAGAATTAAAACTAAAGTATATAATACTAACGAACCCTAAAAAGCTAATAATAGCACCTAAAGCTAGCTTATTTAAGAGAGCTGCCTCTACTTAAGAGGAACCTAAGATCTAATTAGGATCAGAAATTAAAGATAATAATAACGTTATAGATATATGTAGGTAGATTTACGCCCTTATAGCTAACCAGGAAGCTAATTGTTTAGAAGTAAAAAATATATAAAAGACTCTATAAGAGATCCTAAAAAGCCTTACAGCTCTATAAAATAGCCTAGCTTCCCCTTTTTAAAGCCCTAGCTAACCTATTTACTCTACTAAGTGTAATATACTAGGGAGTATAGGTATAATAATAAAGTAATTAAAGTCCATTAAGCTCCCTAACTGTTATAGGACACCTTATACATATCTACCTATTTCTATTAACTTAGCAATTAAAGACTAACTGTAAAATGGCAATTTAATGGCAATCTGATGGCAATCTAACGGCAATCTACGGCATTCTACTATATTCTGCTAAGTTCTACTAAATTCTGCTAAGTTCTGCTAGGACTATAACCTAAACCCTATTCTGCCTATATACGTATTAACTAAGCAGCTAAGTTAAAAATATATGCCCTTTCTTTCCGTTTTCCTACCTTCTTTCCTTACGTAACGTTTTAACCTCCTTATATAGTCTATATACATAGCTTAATAATATCTACCTTGCTATATATTATCGTTGCTTATACTTACTCCGTAACACTATGTTGCGTCAACTACCTATACTATTATTAATATGCAGAACGAACCTAAAGCCCCTATAACGGCCGCCGGTATTATAACCGCACTCTAAGAATAATTAGCAGGGATATAGAAGTCTTTTATAGACGCCCTTAAATAGAACTAAGCCACTTTAAATTAATAATAAGCCGAATAAGAAGTACGATATTAGCAATTAATTAAGAACCTCTAAGAAGAAGTCCGCGCCCTTAAGATGCCCACGCTAGGACCTTAAGACTAAACGCTATATCTGGAGATAAACACGCGGAACGCAAGCCCCAAACCCACAGTAGCTACTTACCCTAAGCCGACTATTATACTAAAATAATCCGAACGACTACTAGATCCCCTGGTATTTACTAGTAAATAATAAAAGCTTTAATTATTTCTAAGCCAGCTAACTAGTAACGCCGACTGTTACCTAACTGAAGCTAACCGACTCTGTTACGCCCTAAGTTAACTAAAAGGAGATGTAGCTGACCTTATTAAACCTCTTTAGCTAAACTTAGTGTAAAGCCTAGTTGTACTTCTTAAAGCTACGTATAGTGACCTAAACCGCTAAGCTACTGCTTAAAGAAAGATAAACTATATAACTTAAGAAACAAAAGGTTTCCTAGTATACTTCTCCAAATTTAACTGTTACGTAAAGGAAATAGGCTAAAACAACTCCGCACTAATTAACAGCCTTATTAAATCCCTAAGCCCTAAACTGAAAACCTCCCTAATAGGCATAGACTTACTGGGAGCCCTTAATGCCTGCGTAAATGTTATTAATAAACGGTATAATAATATACTACGCCTAATATTAAAGCCCGCCCCCCGATATAATACGGTAAACCCCATAAACGTCTACTAAGTTATCTTAGCTTAAGCACCCTGACGCCATAGATATTAACACTAAGACCCTAGGATATACCCTACTAGGGTCCTCTAAATAAGAATAACGCATTAAGCTAGGCTTCTGCTTTAAATATAGAAGTAACTCCTACCTCTTTAACTACTACTCCGCCCCTTTTCGAAAAGATCTATAAATAGCTAATACTAGCAGCCCACCGCCCTAATCCTCTAGCTACCGTCCCCGATCTTTATCTAGCTCCAGCTTAACAATTAGTAAGCACCGTTTGCGAAGACAAAGCTTTAACCGACGTCCTATAAGAACCCTACCCCAATCGCCTCTAAAAGGAAGGTCTTAGAGCTAAGTCGCTCTCCGGGACGGCTCTGCTATAGGATCTTGTTAAACGCATTTAATGTCACGAACTCCGACTTTTAGGACTGTAGTATAACTATCGACTGTTGTCTTTAGCAGAATAGTTAATAGGCTAATACTTAAATCCTAATTAATATAGGAGCTAGCGGCATAGGATTTATTAATAAGATCTTTGTATAAGATAATAGTTTTACCCTAACCCCCCTTAACTAGCATATTAACGTATTTAGATTTAATGGCAAACGCACCGTTTTAGGCCGTATTACCTATGTGGTAACTTTAAAACTTTAATACCTAAACCACAAAGAACTAATTAAGCTTTTTATTACTACCCTAGGTTACTTAGTAATCCTTAGATAACCCTAAATAAAGCTATATAAGGTAACTATTAATTAGAACAACCTTAAGCTTCTATTTACCGCCTCCTGTTATAAGCAGAAGTGCTTTATAACTTGCTGCTTAGACCTAAAACTAAAATCTAAAAAATCCACTAGAATCTACTAGCCTAAAATTTCTACGACTGTCTACCCTATACCTAAGGAATCCACCAGATTCCACCAACGTAAGATTTCTACTGATATCTACTCCACGCCTAAGGAATTTACTAGATTCCACTAGTATAAGGATTCCACCAAATTCTACTAATATGAGAATTCTACTGACACCCACTAAGGATCCGAAAATTCTACTGAGCTCTATGAGTTATTACTAAGCACTACACCGCCCCGAATTAAGTAGAAACTTAAGCTTAGCACATAAAACTACTAGAAGGACTAGTATCCTATAATAAAAAGAATACTTAAAGAACCTAAACCCGAATCTGATATTGACTTCGTACCTAACACTAAACCTAAACCTAAATAAGAAACTATGGATGAGCCAAATAAGCTTAGTACCCTAGATATCCGTATAATTAGAGCTACTCTATTAGCGTAACTTGCTAAGAAACCTGAATATATAATCTTCGCTATTACTATAGCTAATATTAAGAAGGCCTTAGCACTAAAGAAGTATACCGACCCCACTACAAAGGTACTAGTAGAGTACCATAACCGCCTAGAGGCATTTTTATAGAAGGAAGCCGATAAGCTACCGGAATACCGATCGTACGACTATAAGATTGTACTTAAAGAAGGAAAGCAGCCTAGATTTGGACCCCTATACGGGATGTTTTAAAACGAACTCTAAGTACTATAAAAGTATTTAGATAAGAACTTAAGTAAAGGATTTATTAGAGTAAGCTTATCGCCTATAGCCGTACTAGTGATCTTTGTTAAAAAACCTAACGGCGGTTTGCGCTTCTATATAGACTACCAAGCTCTTAATGCCGTTACTATTAAGAACTAATATCCGATCCCGTTAATATAGGAGACACTAAACTAACTAAGTAAGGCTCGCTACTATACGAAGCTTAATATTATCTCTACATTTAACCGCCTCCGTATAGCAAAAGGAGATAAATGGCTTATTGCATTTTGTACTCGGTATAGACTATTTAAATACTTAGTAACGCTATTCGGCCTTATAAATGCTCCGAGCTCGTTCCAATATTATATAAATAATACCCTACGTCCCTACCTAGACATCTTCTATACTGCTTATATTAACAATATCCTAATATATAGCAATAACCTAACTAAATATTGGAAATACGTTAACCTTATCCTATAAGCCCTACACGGAGCTAGTCTATAATTAGATATAGATAAATACAAGTTCTATAAAACGGAAGTCCTATACCTTAGACTTCTTATTTCTATAAATAGTATATAAATAGACCCGAAGAAAGTCGAAGTAATTATAAACTGGCAAGAACCTAAGAACGTTAAAGACGTAAGAATCTTTATAGGATTTGCTAATTTCTACTAACGGTTTATTAATAACTTCTCCGCCCTAGTTTTACCCCTTATAACTCTAACCTAAAAGGATAAAGTCTTTATCTTTAATAAGGAATATAAGAAGGCCTTTGCCTATCTAAAGGTTATATTTACTACTACGTCTATGCTTTAACACTTTGACCTAAACCAAATAAGTGTTATAGAAGCCGACTTATTTAACTACGTTACTGGAGGCATCATGTCTTAATATAATAAGGATGGAGTATTATACCCCGTAGCATACTTCTTAAACTAACTAAACCCAGCCGAATATAACTACGAGATCTATGATAAGGAATTATTAGCTATTATTAGATGTTTTAAACAATGGCGACCTAAACTAGAAGGCGCTGGATTTCCGATTAAGGTCCTTAGCGACTATAAGAACCTATATAGTACTTCACAACCACAAAATAGCTAAGTTATCGTTAGGCCCGCTAGTTAGAATATTTATCTCATTTCTAATTCTTAATTATATACCGCCTAGGCGTCTAAGGCTAGAAGCCTAATGCCCTAACCCAACGCTTGTAAGACGCGCCAGCCTTAAAAAAAGTACGCTTTTACTAAAATTAGACCCTACTTCGCCCTAAACTATTTAACCCTCCTACTAAAGATCTTGTCAATGATGATCTCTGATGTTGCTTATGTAAGCATTACATAAGAACACCCTAGAAGAACCCTACGGCTTTACGCGGTGTATCAGATGGTATCAGCTAGTGTATTAACTAGTATATTAACTAGTGTATTAACTAGTGTATCAACTAGTGTATCAGATGGTATCAGCCAGTATATCAGCCAGTGTATTAGGTAACGTATCACCTAGTATATCAGGTAATGTATCACCTAGTATATTAGGTAACGTATCACCTAGTGTATCAGGTAACGTATCACCTAGTGTATTAGGTAACGTATCAGAATACGAGACGGAACGTAGACGTTCCGGAACTAGGGTCTTCCAGGTATATAGAGACTCGATCCCCCGTAGATAGACATCATCAATTGCATCAAGTTCATCCACTTCACTTACTTCACTATATCGTTCACCCTGTCGTCCTCCGACCTCCGCTTACGCGAATTAACAGATCTTACGGTACACGTCCTTAAAATGACTAATTAATCAATTAAATAGATTATAGTTAACGAATACCCAAATGACGAGTTTATCTAAGAGACGTTTAAGCTAATGTAAGATGGCATCAGACGCTCTAAAAAGATTTCTTTAAGTAAATGTAAAGCCCGCGGAAACCGCTTGTATTACTAGAACCGTTTAGTTGTCCCTAATTATAATAAGCTTAAGCTTAAACTCCTTAAACACGTATATAATCTACTTGTCGCCGGCTACCCGGGCTAAGAAAAGACCCTAGAACTACTCTAACGGGAGTATTATTGGCCAAATATATACAACATAATACGAAGGTACTGATGAACTAAATGATATTAAATGAATAAATAAATGAATGAAGCTATGGAATCTAACTATAAGGAATATAGGTCCTAATATAGGCCTATATCTACGGATACCGAAGTGGTTAATACGGAGACCGCTGCGGAGACCGCTGCGGAGACCGAACAAAGGGCATCTGCTTATGTAAGCAGGAAACGCGTGTAGACGTATGTGGAGGACTCTTCCAGAACCATCGTCAGGTACGTCTTTAGCTGTTATACCTGCCGACGAGCTAAAGCCTCGTATAAGACGTATAATGGTCTTTTGAAGCCGCTGCCTATTCCAGACCGAAGATGGAAGGATATCTTAATTGACTTTATTATTGATCTTCCTAAGAGTAGAGGCTGTACGAATATTATGGTAGTTGTAGACCGACTATCTAAAATAAGACATTTGATCGCTTGCCCTAATATATTAACGCCTACCATCGCTTAACTATTCCTAGATTATGTATAAAACCTCTACAGACTCCCCAAAACGATTATCTCCGATAAAGGCAGCCAGTTTATCTCGGCATTCTAGAAAGAACTGACTACTCGACTCCGCATTAAAACACTATTATTTACCGCATATTACCTAGAAACGGATAGCTAAACGGAATACGTAAATGCTATAATAGAACAGTATATTCGGATATATACGTTGTATTTATAGAATAACTAGATTAACTGGCTCGCATTCGCCGAGTTTACTATAAATAATTCCGTTTTGGAAACTATAAAAGTCTCCCCGTTTCTAGCTAATTATAGCTAGCACCTACGAATGGGTTTTAAACCCTTTAGTAATGTTCCTTACCCCGCTTATTACGCCTTATAAGTTATAGAAGTAAATAAATTCATAGAGAAAATAGAGGAACTATAATAGTTTCTTACTAATAAGATAATATGGGCTTAATCTGTTTATAAAGCCGTAGCGAATAAGAAATAAACCCTAGCACCAGCTTACTAAATTAGTAATTTCGTCTGACTAGATATAAGAAATCTAAATATAAAATAACCTATTAAGAAACTTAATTAGAAGAACGCTGGCCCTTATAAGGTTAAAAGGGTTATCTCTTTTTATGCCTACTAACTGAAGCTCCCTAATACGGTTAAAATCCACCCTATATTCTATACGTTAGTCCTCCGCCCTACTACCTCTATATTAAACGCCCTGCTTAAATAGATATAAGACCCTCCCCTACTAGTTAAAGTAGATGGTAAGAATAAGTACTTTATTAAAAGAATTAATGATATTAAGTATAATAAACGGAAACGCTAATATATATATCTTACGAAATGGAGAGGCTTTACTAAGTCCTTATAGGAACCCGTTAACTCTATAGGACTTATATAAGCCGTAAAAGACTTTTACAAACTCCACCCAGAACTACCACAGCCCCATCTCGCAGAAGCTTGAGTTTAAAAGGGGGGTACTATTATAGGATACCCCCGTAACACCTTGCACATATCTACCTATTTCGTCGTCGTCTCCCCCTTCGCTCCTCCGTTGTCGTCGCTATGGCGCCCCTGGCTATATAGCCCCTATGGACACGTCACCGGACGTCAAATACCAGACACATCACAACCTCTACTACAACCTGTCTACAGCCATCACGCTGCAGACAACCTCCACCATCACCTGTCTACAGCCATCACGCTACAGACGACCTCCACCATCACCTGTCTACAGCCATCACGCTGCAGACGACCTCTACTATCACCTGTCTACAGCCATCACGCTGCAGACGACCTCCACCATCACCTGTCTATAGCCATTACGCTGCAGATAACCTCCACAACCTGTCTACAGCCATCGCGTTGCAGACGACCTCTACTACAACCTGTCTACAGCTATCGCGTTGCAGACGACCTCCGCCATTACCTGTCTACAGCTATTACGCTGCGGACGACCTCTACAACCTGTCTACAGCCATTACGCTGCGGACGACCTCTATAACCTGTCTACAGCCATCGCGCTACGGATGACCTCTACAACCTGTCTACAGCCATCGCGCTACAGACGACCTCTATAACCTGTCTACAGCTATCGCGCTGTAGACAACCTCTACCACAACCGCCACCGCTACCGCTACCACTACCACTACAATATACCACACAACACCGCACTATAGGCGTACCGCAGATGCGTAGATAGGGTAGCTACAGTAGGGGGGGAAGGGGGCTGGCCTGTGTTACTTTAGCACGTAAAATATAAGGTATATAGGGGAATTGGTATTTATACCCCATATAAGACAATCTTATGAAAATTTTTCCTTCTAGGGTGGGTTTATATAGTAAGATTCGCCCTTATAAAATACTATTAGTAGCCTACTTTTAGGGAGAGTAGCTATTAATTACTAATTCCCTACCTATTCTTAAGTAAGGAGGAAAAATAGGTTATATTACCGAAAAAAAGTCGTATAGGAATAACTGGTAGTTGTTTTTAAGCTAGCAAACTATATAAAGCCCTTTGTTTTTATATGCAAAATGTTACTAAATCTATCTTTTAGAGCGCTTTTTCTACTTTAGGAACGGCAGAATACGGCAGAAATAGATAAAAGAGCTAGGATTTCTTTATTTCCTTAGTGCAAACTAAATATTAGAAAGCAAAATACTAGGATAAAACTCCCTTATTATTCTAAAACTGGGCTAGAGTGTCCACTTAGTTACTAGTGCATGTTAAGCTGCCTTAGAAGGATTTATGTATATAGGACTATAGCGCTATAGCCTAGAGGCTGTATGCGCAGTATTATACGTAGTATAATACAACGGATAAAAAAAATCTACCTATTTCCACTAACTTAGCAATTAGAGACTAACCGTAAAATGGCAATTTAACGGCAATCTAATGGCAATCTAACGGCAATCTACGGCATTCTGCTATATTCTGCCAAGTTCTACCAAATTCTGCTAAGTTCTGCTAGGACTATAACCTAAACCCTATTCTACCTATATATGTGTTAATTAAGTAACTAAGTTAACAATATATACCCTTTCTTCCCGTTTTCCTACCTTCTTTCCTTACGTAACGTCTTAACCTCCTTATACAGTTTATGTATATAGCTTAATAATATCTACCTTGCTGTCACAGTACGTGCGGACTGTCAAGGTACGATGTACGAGGTGACTGTATATGATTGACAAACGATGTCGTGTGAGGATCTATGTAGGAGGTGAGGNGGTATATATACACGTCGCTCAGGGGTCAGGTCCGTGCTCGTGTCATGACAACACTGAATCATAACAACGTGTCAGGTCAGTGCCGTGACACTTGCTATATATTATCGTCGCTTATACTTACTCCGTAACACTAACCCCCTATTACTATCTAATAGGATAAACTCTACCTTTAAGAATTAGAGGATTTAAGTATAAGAAATGCTCTATATTAACTATAATTATTTCCTTTCTAAAGAAGCTAAAATGCTCTACCTTTTTAGTTAAACCACTAGGGACGCCTAACGGCACCTTTAAGCTAAGTTTAAGGACGAGTCTCCTATTTAATTTATATTTATTAATAAGATAATACAGTACCTAGCTACTATTTATATTAACCTAAATAAAGTATAAGATGCCTAGTATAACTATAATCGCCTAATAATAAAGCCAAACTAACCCTTTACTAAATTCCAGATTTAATTCCTATACCTTACAAGAAAAGGCTAAGTCCCCCTTAAAAATTACTAATTGGACCTATACAATAAACTAATAATTAGGCTATAAGAGAAGATTATAGTAACCTTAGACAACCTACTAAACTATAAAAGACTCGCGGCTTATTGCCTATTATTAGATTTAAAACTAAAGCGAATTAACGCCTACCCTAATTAGCAGAAGCAACCCTAAAACCTATTAACTATACCTATAGGAGCTAGAGTAGAAAGACAAGCTATAGCAGTTCCTACTTTAAAAGCGGTCACTACTACGTATCTATAAGCCTCGCCTAACCTATTGCGTACTACGCCCTTAACTAGAAATTGCCGCAATACCCTAATTAACCCTACTACGGTTATATACTACAACTATAATAAGGATAATTACTTCGCTTTATCTTGCCTAGAGCTAAAGGATATAGGCGATATTAAGGAGATAGAGGAAGGAGAGACGTCTAATAAGTTGGGAAAAGAAGAACCCTAGGGAAAGACTCCCCTCTAGGGTACCCTATTAATCTTAAAGAGATTAATCTAAGTTAGTTAATAGGTGGAAAATACTTTATAGTTCTATATATAGTATCTTAAAATAGATATAATGTTAATATAACTGCCCTTATTAACACTAGAGTAAATAGTTTTACCTTTATAAATACTACCTATATAAATAACATTACTAAGTTTCTAAATATAAAAGCCACTAGACTAAAGAAGCCTATTTAAGTAAAAGGATATAACAGTTAGGCTAGTAAGCCGGTTACCTATATCCTAAAGTTATATATTGCTTTTAACAGATAACGCTAGTATAATATCCCCTTTTGTATCCTAGGCCTAGGGTCCTATAATATAATCCTTAGCCAAAAATAGATGTCCTATTTTAATATTTGGCTAAATATACAATAAAGATGATTTATCTAGCTAGAGGATAGACCAAAATTACCTTCCTTTATTAGGGAAATCCGAACTAACTATAAGACACTAGCCGCGAGGGCTAACTCTACCTATTAATAGGATGTTAGGGACCGCGACCTAGCCTTTACCTAAAAAGATACCTATTATAAGGCCGGAAGGAACTCTTTTATATTAATAAAGATACTCCCCTAGAGCGCTATAGTTAACAAAGACTCTACGTACAGCAGCGGGATAAATAGCAATATAGATAATATCTAAATTACGTAAATTTAACTAATATGGAGGAGAATATACTAATAGAATTATAAGAGATAACCTCTAAAAGATATAACAGGAGCTAAAAGGAGTAATAACAACGCCTTTACCCCAGAAGCCCCTAAGCTCCTATATACCCCCATTATTACGCGACCCCCCTATAGTAGATATCACAGTAGCCTCCCCTTTACTCCTCCATTAGTCGCTTCCCCTTTACTTCTCCGTCCGTCGCCTCCCCTTTACTTTTTCGTCCGTCGTTATAAGGGCGCCGCCAGTTATATACCCCCTAAAAACACGTCACTACGACACTAGCTACCACAACTAACGATTCTACTATAACTAGTCTACTATAGAGTAGACGACCTCCTCTATAACTAGTTTACTATAAAGTAGACAACCTCTACTATAACTAGTTTACGGTTATCGCGCTATAGGTAATTAAACTATAGAGGACCGTAGGCGTACCGTAGGCGCACTGTAGGCGTACCGCAGACAATGCACTGCTAGGGTAGCTATAGTAGGGGATAGGGGAAGGGGAAGGGGACTAGCCTATATTACTATTAGCATGTTAAATATAAGGTGTATAGGCGAATTAGTGTTTATACCCTATATAGACAACCTTGTAAAAATTTTCCTATAGGAGTGGGTTTACGTAATAAGGTTCGCCCTTATAAAATACTATTAATAGGTTACTTTTAGGGAGAGTACCTACTAATTACTAATTCCCTACCTATTTCTTTAGTAAGGAGGAGGAATAGGGTATAGAATAAAACAGTCATATAGGGGTAATTGGTAGCTACTTTTAAGCTAGTAAGCTATATAGTTTCTCTTATTTCTTATATGCAAAACTACGTTAAAAATCTATCTTTTAGAGCGCTTTTTTTACTCTAGAAACAGCAGAATATAGCAGAAATAGGTAAAAGAGCTAGGATTTCCTTAATGCGATTTTCTTAGTATAAACTGGACTATAGTAAGCAAAATATTAGGACAAAACACCAATAGGCTAGGAGCTCCCCCTAGTATTTTATTTTTATTTTTATTTTTATATCCGTTGTATTATACTACGTATAATACTGCGCATGCAGCCTCTAGGCTATGGCGCTATAGTTCTATATATATGAATCCTTTTTAGGCAGCTTAATATATACTAGTAGCTATATCCTAGTAGTTTATAAACTCCTAAACTAGTAGTTTATAAACTCCTAAACTAGGAGTTTATAGTTCCTTAGTAAACCAAGTTACTACAACTACTAGGGAATGAGAAAACGGTAGGAAAAACTATAAGAAATCCTAACACCTATCCCTATCCTTTTGCAATTAATTTCTATCCTTTTACTCTCTAATATCTTTTTTTAAGAGCCTAGTAGGAGTTACCTCCTTCTAGAATCCTATTAATTTTGTCTTATTCTTCCATAGAGCCTTTTAAACTAGTACTACCTACTAGCCTAGCTGCTTTAAGGACCTCGCAGTCTTTACTATTAGCAAAGTGGTTCTCTTTACAGTTAATGCAAAGAGGGGGAGTATGCTTTATAGGCCTTGCCTGTTATTATACAAGTAGAACAGAAGTGGTCTTTAGATAAATGTACAGCCGCACAAAATCTACAGGCTCTAGTAGAGCATCTGTCTCCTATATGGCCAAATTTTTGGCAGCTAGTGCACTACGTAGTAGGAGAGACTTCGAGGTATTTTACTACCTTAGTAGCTGTACCTGCGATTGATATCTCTTTTTGCTTAAGGATTTCTTATCTTTTTTCTTCGTTCTCTATAGTAAAAACTATAGAGCCAAATCTGGTCTATAGATTGTGTCTTTTTTTGCTAAATAAGATCCATTTAGGTAGTCCTTATATCCTTATAGGGTTAAAGGTCTCAATTTCTTCTTTTAGAAGCTTAGAGCCTCCTTCTCCTAGGAAAGGTAGGGTAGGAACCCCATGGGCTATAATTTAAACCCATGGTTCTAATTTTTGTTCTCTTTAAAAAGTAAAGCAGTTATGCCAGATCTCCTTATATTTGACTAGGAAATCTGCATTATACTCTTCTGTAGTCATAAGGAGAATATTTTGTTTTCCTTTAGTTCTAGCTATAGACGCTAGTACTAGCTTTTTTACTTACAGTTTTAATGCAAATAGTTGGTTGACTTTGTTTCGTATAGAGAAGGTATCTAAAGGTTAGTCCTTTTCGTCTGTGATTAGGACTAGCTTCCTTTCTTATAGCTGCTTTTTCTTACTTCTAGTAGAAGTAGAAAGGGTAGGAGACGGTAGTGATAAGGGTAAAGGGGACGACGAAGTAGGGAGGTTCTTCTTTAGCCTCTCTGCGTAGGTTTTTTTAGTAGAGGCTACCTCCTTACGGAGAGCTCTTACTTCTTTAACTAGTCCTTTTAGGACTTCTTTTGCCTTTTCTTCTTCTTCTTTTGCAAAGGGGTTTTTTCCTATTAGGATACTTTCTGTATAGTCTATTAGACGTCCAACTTGTTTTTGTTTTTCTTCGTCTTATATCCCTTTATAGGCCTCAATTAGGTTCTCTAAAGCCTCGTTTAGATATTGTTCTAGAGAAAGGGCCGTGCTAGCCGTAGTAGGCGTTGGTTTTATTGTCTTTTTTATAGGTTTTTGGTTTTCGTTTTCAGGAGAAGACTAAGGATGTCCTCTTTTTTCTCCTATCCTAACTAGGCTAGGAGAAGGAGAAGGGGGAGAAAAAGTGGATGTAGACTCTTCGTCACTTATTTCTATAGGAAGCTTTTTTTTAGACCTATTAGGCCTTGGCATTTTGTATCTTATATAGGGGTTCCTAGTTTTTACTATCCTTATACCTTTTCTCCTTACTAATCCTACTAGAAGATTTCTAGGGAGATTAGGCTAAAAGGTAGTAGAAAATCTAGCCTCTATATTTCGTGGTTTTGGTATTTAGTTTTGGTGTTCCTATCCGTACCTCGCTTATAAGCTAGGACCACCCCTAAAAAGAATTTTCTGTTAGGGGAAAGGGGGTAAAACGATAAATAAATCCACCTCTAGCTCGCTAGGCAGTAGGAATTAAGTCTTAAAAGTTAGAAAATCGATTGTTTTTGATGGTAAGATGGGTATGCGTAAGTTTTGAAGTGTGGCGCTACCTTTTGGTAAGGTTGCATGTGCGGTGAAGGTTTTTCCCTAGTATTTAAAACGGGCCAAAGTGTCTACTTAGCTACTAGTATATATTAAGCTGCCTAGAAAGGATTTATATATATAGAACTATAGCGCTATAGCCTAGAGGCTGCATACGTAGTATTATACGTAGTATAATACAATCGGATATAAATAAATAAATAAAAAAAGTTATTACAGTAATTAGCGCTATAACATTATACTTTAATATATACAGGAGGGACAATAAGGTCTTTATAACTAGCTTATATAAAATTAACCGAATTATTAACAAGAGGGAAGAAAAGCTAGCTAAGGAACTAGTTAAACACCTTCTCCCTACTACTTATATGGGATACAAGAATGCATTCTTAAAAGCGGCTTTAGACAAGTTACCTCCTTACCAAATATACAATTATAAGATTTAATTAGAAGCCAATAACTCGCTAGAATATAGCCCTTTATACTAATAATTAATAGATAAGCTAAAAGTAACAAAGTAGTACTTAATTAAGAACCTTAATAAAGGATTTATTAAGCCAAGCTAAGCCCCTTTTACTTCCCCTATCCTATTTATAAAAAAGCCTAATAAAGGCCTTTATTTATATATTAACTATTAAAAGCTAAACGCTATTACTTAAAAGGATTAGTACCCTATTCCTTTAATTAACAAAACTCTCGCATATCTAAGCTAGGTAAAGATCTTTACCAAACTTAATATTTACTAAGCTTTCTACCAAATTAGGATAAACCCTATATCTAAAGATTTAACAACGTTCTATATATTACGGCTTGTATAAATACCTTTAAACCGAAGCTTGTAGAATGCTATATTACAAAGATACTAAGTTAAAGAGAAGGAAAAGGGGTTGCTAGAACCGATATAAACAAATATATAGGGTAAGCCGCTAAGGCGCTAGCTTTGGGCGGGCTAATCGCAGGTTAGCAAAATATAGCAAAATTTGGCAGGTAACGTACGATAGCGCCGTTACATTACCCCCCTCTTTTAAAAGAAAGCCTGCCCTTTTTTTTAATTTTTTTTATGTCCGTTATATTATACTACGTACAATACTGCGCATGCAGCCTCTAGGCTATAGCGCTATAGTTCTATATACATAAATCCTTTCTAGGCAGCTTAATATGTACTAGTAGCTATGTCTTAGTAGTTTATAGTTCCTTAGTAAACTAGGTTACTATAACTACTAAGGAATAAGAAAACGGTAGGAAAAACTATAAGAAATCCTAACACCTGTCCCTGTCCTTTTGCAATTTATTTCTATCCTTTTACTCTCTAATATCTTTTTTAAGAGCCTAGTAGGAGTTGCCTCCTTCTAGAATCCTATCTATTTTATTCTTCTATAGAATATTCGCGTACTAGTTTAGCTGCTTTAAGAGTCTCGCAGTCTTTACTATTAGCAAAGTGTTTTTCTTTACAATTAATGTAAAGAGGGGTAGTGTGCTTGTAAGGCTTGCCTATTGCCATATAGGTAGGGCAGCAGTAGTCTTTAGATAAATGTGCAGCCGTATAAAATCTATAGGCCCTAGTTATTACGGAAGTAGGCATAAGCTAGAATACAATATACTAAATAGGGTAGTAATTAAAGAAGGCTACGTACGCGTAACTATACGTAGTTAATACAAAGACATTTGGATAAAGAAGAAGATTCTTTATATACCAGGTCGGGTATAAATAAGGGTTATAGGGGAACGTACATAGGTGTCTCGGGACGAACATAAGCACGGGTTAAGAACGTCAAAACGCGCAGGGACGTAAGAACGTGTAAGTCCCGTAATAGTACCCCCCCCTTACTTCTGAGCTCCTATAAGGCGTATCGTATATATAGAAAAAAAAAACCCCTAAGGGGAAAAAAAATTTCGTTAGCCCTTCTCCGCCCTTTTACATCCTCTATTACATAGGCTCCTCCAGTTCAGTCCTTCTATATTTAATTATTAGGCCACTAACTTATTAGGCCTAAAGCATAGCCCAGCTTTTATTGCCAGCTATACTCCTATCCTCGCCGCTTAGAGATGTATTACTAAAGCTTATATAGTCCCTTTCTCGCTTCTAGTAGCTCTACGGCCTTCCCTTCCTATACTCCAGGTCCCCCTAAAAAATTAACCCAATTTTTAATCCAAAATAGGCGTTTTAGGCAGTATTTATCGGCCTAAACGGCAGTATAGTACGGTGTTTATAGTCGTAGTAAGGTATATTCTTAGCAGGTTCTTATTAATACAGTATAGTATTCGTATTGTAGGCAGGTTCTTATTAGTAGCAGTATAGTGCCAGCGTAAGTTCCGTAGGCATATTGGTATAGGATCTTATTAGATTCGGGTAGCAGTATAGTACTAGTAATATATTTAGGTTCCGTAGGCGAATCGGCACGGAGCTTATTAGTTTATATAGTAGCAGTACAGTACTAGCGACGGGGTCGTCTCGTAGGTATATCGGCATAAGGCTTGTTGGTTCGGGTAGGTAGCAGTACGATGCTAGCGACGGGTTTAGGGGTCTAGGGAGCGAGGCTCTACCTAGTTGTGTTCGGCTTATAGGCGTATCGGCACAAGGCTTATCAGTTTAGGTAGTAGTATAATGCAAGCAATAGGCGGCTTAAGGCAGTCTAGGTATTAGATGCGAATAGCTTTAGCGGCGGTAGTACGATGCTAGCGATAGGTTTAGGCGGCTTAAGACAATTTAGGTATTAGATGCAGAGAGCTTCGGCAGCAGGTTTAGACGGTAGTAGTACGGTACTAGCGACGGGTCGTCTTATAGGCATATCGGCACAAGGCTTGTCAGTTCGGGTAGTAGTATAATATAAGCGATAGGGTTTGGGGGTCTAGGGAGTAAAGCTCTACCTAGTCGTATTCGGGTCAGGTTATAGGCTTATTAGCACAATAGGTTATTGGGTTCGTTTCACAGGCGTATTAGCGCGAGGTCTTATCGGTACGTAGGGCAGTACGTACAGGTTAGTAGGATAGTAGTAAGATACTAGCTTCCGTATTCGTATTTATGTTTATATAGTAGTAGGATATAAGCCATCAGGTTAAACCGAGGGGCAGTAATATGCCTATTTATAGTCGGTAGCAATAGGGTGCAAGCTATTAAGGTCGCAGGCGTATTAGCGCGATATCTTATTAGTAAGTTATAATTCCATAGGCGTATTAGCGTAGTGTCTTATTATTAGGTCCGTATGCAAATCGGCATAAAGACTTATTATACTAGTTTAAAACCCTAGCGTCCTAGTCTACCTGCAGCTAGTAACTCCTGCATCTACCCTTATATTAGGCGTAGAAAGGCATACTCCGCGACCAGTAGCCTATAGGCCCACTAGGTATAGAAAAGGGATCTAAATATAGTATTATAGAAGTAGGTATAAGCTAGAATACAATATACTAAACAGGGTAGTAATTAAAGAAGGCTATATACGCGTAACTATACGTAGTTAATATAAAGACATTTAGATAAAGAAGAAGATTCTTTATATACTAAGTTAGGTATAAATAGGGGTTATAGGGGAACGTGCGTAGGTGTCTTAGGACGAATGTAAGCATAGGTTAAGAATATTAAAACGTATAGGGACGTAAGAACGTGTAAGTCCCGTAATAGTACCCCCCCCTTACTTCTAAGCTCCTACGAGGCGTGTTATATATATAGAAAAAAAACCCCCCTAAGGGGAAAAAAAATTCGTCAGCCCTTCTCCGCCCTTTTACGTCCTCTATTATACAGGCTCCTCCAGTTTGGTCCTTCTATATTTAATTATTAGGCCACTAACTTATTAGGCCTAAAGTATAGCCTAGCTTCTATCGCCAGCTACACTTCTATCCTCGCCGCTTAAAGACGTATTGCTAAAGCTTATATAGTCCCTTTTTCACTTCTAGTAGCTCTACGGCCTTCCCTTCCTATACTCCAGGTCCCCCTAAAAAATTACTCTAATTTTTAATCCAAAATAGGCGTTTTAGGCAGTATTTATCGGCCTAAACGGCAGTATAGTACGGTGTTCGTAGTTATAGTAAGGTATATTCTTAGCAGGTTCTTATTAATATGGTGCAATATTTATATTATAGGCAGGTTTTTATCGGTAGCAGTATAGTGCCAGCGCAGGTTCCGTAGGCATATCAGCATAAAATCTTATTAGATTTAGGTAGCAGTACGGTACTAATAACGTGTTTAAGTTCCGTAGGCGAATCGGCATAGAGCTTATTAGTTTATATAGTAGTAGTATAGTGCTAGCGACGGGGTCATCTTATAGGCATATCGGCACGAGGCTTATCGGTTTGGGTAGGTAGTAGTATAATACTAGCGACGGGTTTAGGGGTTTAGGGAGCGAGGCTCTACCTAGTCGTGTTTAGCTCGTAGGCGTATCGGCATAAGGCTTATTAGTTTAGGTAGCAGTATAATATAAGCGATAGGCGGCTTAAGACAGTCTAGGTATTAGATGCGAATAGCTTCGGCGGCGGTAGTACGATACTAACGACAGGTTTAGGCGGCTTAAGACAATTCAGGTATTAGATATAAAGAGCTTCGGCAGCAGGTTCGGACAGTAGTAGTATAGTACCAGCGACGGGTCGTCTCGTAGGTATATCGGCACGAGGCTTATCGGTTTAGGCAGTAGTATAATGTAAGATACACTAGGTGATACGTTACCTGATACACTAGGTAATACGTTACCTGATACACTAGGTGATACGTTACCTGATACACTAGGTGATACGTTACCTGATACACTAGGTGATACGTTACCTGATACACTAGCTGATACACTGGCTGATACTTTTTTTTTTTTTTTTTTTTATATCATTGTATTATTACTACGTACAATACTGCGCATGCAGCCTCTAGGGCTATGGCGCTATAGTTCTATATACATGAATCCTTCCTAGGCAGCTTAACATGTACTAGTAGCTAAGTGGACACTCCGGCCCGTTTTTAAATACTAGGGGAGTCCTAGCCTATTGGTGTTTTGTCCTGATATTTTGCTTACTATGGTCTAGTTTACACCAAGAAAATCACACGAAAATCCTGGCTCTTTTATCTATTTCTGCCGTATTCTGCCGTTCCTAGAGTAGAAAAAGCGCTCTAAAAAGGTAGATTTTTAACGTAGTTTTGTATATAAGAATAAGAGAAACCATATAGCTTACTAGCTTTGAAAGTAGCTACCAATTACCCCCCATACGACTGTTTAATTCTGTACCCTATTCCTTCTCCTTGCTAAAGAAATGGGTAGGGAAATTAGTAATTAGTAGGTACTCTCCCCAAAAGTAACCTACTAATCCTAGATTTACGCTCTAGAAAACGGGTATTTTATAAGGGCGAACCTCGTTACGTAAACCCACTCCCATAGGAAAATTTTCACGAGGTTGTCTTGTATAGTATAGGGGTATAAACACCAATTCGCCTATATACCTTATATTTAACGTGCTAAAGTAACACGGGCCGGCCCCCTCCCCTTTCCCCCTACTATAGCTACCCTAGCAGTGCATCGTCTGCGGTACGCCTGCGGGTGCGCCTGCGGTACGCCTGCGGTCCTCTATAGTTTTTAATTACCTATAGCGCGACAGCCGTGGACCGGTTGTAGTAGAGGTCGTCTGCTCTGCAGCAGACTGGTTATTAGAGGAGGTCGTCTTGCCCTGCAGCAGACTGGTTGTAGAGGAGGTCGTCTGCCCTGCGGCAGACGGGTTGTAGAGGAGGTCGTCTGCCCTGCAGCAGACGGGTTGTAGAGGAGGTCGTCTGCCCTGCAGCAGACGGTTGTAGAGGAGGTCGTCTGCCCTGCAGCAGACGGTTGTAGAGGAGGTCGTCTGCCCTGCAGCAGACGGGTTGTAGAGGAGGTCGTCTGCCCTGGCAGCAGACGGGTTGTAGTGGAGGTCGTCTGCCATGCAGCAGACGGGTTGTAGAGGAGGTCGTCTGCCCTGCGGCAGACTGGTTGTAGAGGAGGTCGTCTGCCCTGCGGCAGACTGGTTGTAGAGGAGGTCGTCTGCCCTGCGGCAGACTGGTTGTAGTGGAGGTCGTCTGCCCTGCGGCAGACGGGTTGTAGTGGAGGTCGTCTGCCCTGCGGCAGACGGGTTGTAGAGGAGGTCGTCTGCCCTGCGGCATGTCAATGATGATCTCTGATGTTGCTTATGTAAGCATTACATAAGAACACCCTGGAAGAACCCTACGGCTTTACGCGGTGTATCAGATGGTATCAGCTAGTGTATTAACTAGTGTATTAACTAGTGTATTAACTAGTGTATTAACTAGTGTATTAGATGGTATTAGCTAGTGTATTAGCCAGTGTATTAGGTAACGTATTACCTAGTGTATTAGGTAACGTATTACCTAGTGTATTAGGTAACGTATTACCTAGTGTATCAGGTAATGTATTACCTAGTGTGTTAGGTAATGTATTACCTAGTGTATTAGGTAACGTATTAGAATACGAGACGGAACGTAGACGTTCCGGAACTAGGGTCTTCTAGGTATATAGAGACTTGATCCCCCGTAGATAGACATTATTAATTGCATTAAGTTCATCTACTTTACTTACTTTACTATATCGTTTACCCTGTTGTCCTCCGACCTCCGCTTACGCAAATTAACAGGTTATGAGCCCGGCTGCTCTAACCTTAACCAAATCTTGATTAATTTTTGACTAAAACAACAAAATCTGACCTTGATTAAATATCAATCAATTGTTGACTAATTTTTTGATTAAATCTGAACTAGATCTTAAGTTAATTTTATCTCTATTTTACTTTTACTTAAATTTTACTTTAAGTTAAATCTTGTTTGAATCCTATTTAAATCTTAATCGAATCTTGATCGAATCTGAAGTATATATCATTTAATCTATCTGTTTATTTGATTTTATTTACTTGTCTAAATCCTATTATTTGATTCTACTTGTCTAAATCCTATTATTTGATTCTACTTGTCCAAATCCTATTATTTAATTTTATCTGTTTAATCCTATCGTTTAAATTCTACTTATCTATTCGCAGATAAAATGTTAGATAAAATCTCAATCGAAAAGCTTATTGGCCAATCTAACTACGAAGTCTGGAGCCTTTGGGTCCAATTACTTCTTGTAAAAGGATCGCTTAGTGATGCTATAGAAGAAGGAGTTACCCTAAAAGGGGAAATCGACTAAAAAGCCTTAGCCAATATAAGGCTGATAATTGAGGATGGACCTCTCTTGCAAATACGGTATTCTAAAACAGCTCTGGAAGCATGAAAACTGTTAAAAAATCTCTACAGCCTAAAAGGGTTTAGCTCGGAATTCTTAATCTGTAAAGAGCTTTTTGAGACTACCTTATCTAAATACTCTTCTATGGAGGAGTATTTGAATAAAGTGAAGCAACTTACCGACTAATTGAAAGCCAAAGGCATAGAATTGCCAAATTAGGTGATTATTGCTTGGGTTTTGAATAACCTAACCAGTCCTTATGAGGGATTTGTTATAATGGTTACCTAATCTTATAGAACCAATTCTAGTACTATTAACTTAGAAAACCTGTTTTCTAACTTGCTGGACGAATCTAGAAGATAGGTATCTAAAGATTAGGAAATAGCCTTGGTTATAGGGTCTAGATGACCTAGGACTAATTAGATAAATTGAATATATAAAAATAAGTACTGTAAGAAGTGTAGAACAACTACGCATTCTATAAAGGACTGTTTTTATCTATTTCCTAAAAAGGCCCTAAAAGGCTTTAAAATTAAGCACTAATATGAGCCAAAACCTTAAGAAGCTCTTGTGTCTATAAATACTAGTGATAACTATCCTAGTAATATAGAAGAAGACGATTTTGAAATTGATCTTGATCTGATGGATACCGATTAGGTACTTATTATTAATAAAAACCCCTAACTAAATTAAAAAGGAGCTAATTTTGTATTAGACTTAGGAGCTACTAAGCATCTAATGACTAAAAAGGAATACTTTATAAGCTTTAAAGATTCCTATGGGAAAATTGGTTGGGGAACTGATGCATTAATTGATTATATTGGAATCGGAAATGTTGAATTGGTAAATAAAGGAAACAAAATTGTACTAGAAAACTGCAGATATGCACCCAATTTTTAATATAATCTTATCTCTGTTAGTAAGCTAGATTAACTTGGCTATGAAATTGTTGTTAAGGGCGGTTAAGCCTATATATATAAAAATAAACAACTGCTTATCTTAGCCATGGGAAGAAACTCCCTGTACTATATAGATATAGTATAAAACAATCTGCCTAGTGAAAAAACTAAGAAGGTTAAAAGCAAGCAAATAAACAAAATTGAGCTAATAAATAAAATTAATTTGCTTGAATAAATAAATAAAATTAATTTGCTCGAATAAGCAGATAAAATTAAACTTTGGTACTAAAGAATGGGCTATATAAATCCTATTTCACTATAAAAGACTCTAGGTCTATAATTAAATATTCTATTAGATGAATGCGAAATTTGTATAGAATTAAAGCTGATAAGTTAGCGAAATAAAGAAATTACACTAAAAGCAAAAATTTACCTAGAAAAGGTAGTAACTGACTTATGTGGACTAATATCCCCTGAAACTATAAATGGTGAAAGATATATTATTTTCTTCCTAGATTTAGCTACTAGATATTTAGAATTTAAATTACTGAAATCTAAATTAGAAGCCTATGAAGCTTTTATAGAATTTAAAAATTGAGCTGAAAATCTATTAAAAAGGAAAATATAATACCTGAAATTAGATTAGGGGGGTGAATTTGTAAATAAAAGGTTTAAAGGAGCCTGCTTTACATATGGTATTGTTTAGTAATATTCGGCTGCTTATACCCACGAATAAAATGGGTTGATAGAACGAATAAATTGAACAATACTAGAAAAGGTATGCTGTATTTTATTTACTGCAAAACTACCAAAGAACCTTTGGGGGGAAGTAGTAAGTATAGTAGTTTATCTATATAATAGGACTCTATATAGTTAATTGTAATTTAAGACGCTTTATGAAGCACTTTATAATATAAAACCAGATATTATAAATATTAAAGTATTTGGATTAATTGCGTATTATAAAAATAAAGCTAAAGGACTTAAAAAACTAGAGCCTAGAGCTAAAAAGGCGATATTACTTGGATTTGGAAGTAATCTTTANAGATTATATGANATAGATTTAAAAAGGCTTACTTGGGCTAGAGATGTTAAAATACTGGAAAACTAGTTTTATAATTTTAATACTAGTAAAGAAGCCGACCTAGAAGTTAATGAAGAAAGTCTGTTTGATTTGAATGAAAGAGATGAATAGATAAATAAACAAAATTAAGCTATTGAACAAAATTGAGCTATTGAATAAAATTAATCTGTTGAATAAAATCAATCTTAATCTGTTTAATCTGTTAGACAAAATTAAACTAGACAAAATTAAATATTAAGGATAAATTAATGTAGTGAATTAGAGGATGATGATATAGATGAACTAGCTCTCCTAGGAACTAATTAAAATGAACCAAGGTCCTATAGAGAAGCTATAAAATCGCCTGATTGGCCAAATTGGCAAATAGTGATGGGTGTAGAAATTGATTAACTTGAAAAATAAAAGACCTGGAATATTGTTGATCTACCACCCAATAGAAAAGCTCTAAAAACTTGATGGGTGTATAAGATTAAAATAGATTAAAATAACTAAATAATTAAATATAAAGCCAGATGGGTAGTAAAAGGCTTTAGTTAGCAATATGGTATAGACTATGAAGAAACCTTTGCAAATACTTGCCGCCTAGAAGTGTATAAAATGCTACTATATTTAGCAGCTTACTATAATTGGGAAATAGTATAATGGGACTTCAAAAATGCGTTTACGCATGCTGATATAGATAAGGAGCTATATGTAGAATAACTAGAAGGTGTTACTATAATACTAAATAAGGTATATAAATTAAATAAAGCTCTATATGGCCTAAAACAATCACTAAGAATATAGTATAACCACCTAGCAAATAACCTTAAAAAAGAAGGATTTTATCCTATCTTTGCAGATTAGGTAGTATTCAAAAATGATACACTAGGTATTATAATAATCTGCCATATAGACGATCTACTAGTATTTAGCCTAAATATTAAATAAATAAATAAAATTCAAATAAAACTAGGTAAAGACCTAGAATTGACAAATTTGGGACTAGTTTCCTATTTCCTAGGTATAGAAATTACTAGAGATTGTAAAAATAAGGTTATAAAACTAAACCAAAAGAATTATACCTAAATATAAAAAATAAACAACTGCTTATCTTAGCCATGGGAAGAAACTCCCTGTACTATATAGATATAGTATAAAACAATCTGCCTAGTGAAAAAACTAAGAAGGTTAAAAGCAAGCAAATAAACAAAATTGAGCTAATAAATAAAATTAATTTGCTTGAATAAATAAATAAAATTAATTTGCTCGAATAAGCAGATAAAATTAAACTTTGGTACTAAAGAATGGGCTATATAAATCCTATTTCACTATAAAAGACTCTAGGTCTATAATTAAATATTCTATTAGATGAATGCGAAATTTGTATAGAATTAAAGCTGATAAGTTAGCGAAATAAAGAAATTACACTAAAAGCAAAAATTTACCTAGAAAAGGTAGTAACTGACTTATGTGGACTAATATCCCCTGAAACTATAAATGGTGAAAGATATATTATTTTCTTCCTAGATTTAGCTACTAGATATTTAGAATTTAAATTACTGAAATCTAAATTAGAAGCCTATGAAGCTTTTATAGAATTTAAAAATTGAGCTGAAAATCTATTAAAAAGGAAAATATAATACCTGAAATTAGATTAGGGGGGTGAATTTGTAAATAAAAGGTTTAAAGGAGCCTGCTTTACATATGGTATTGTTTAGTAATATTCGGCTGCTTATACCCACGAATAAAATGGGTTGATAGAACGAATAAATTGAACAATACTAGAAAAGGTATGCTGTATTTTATTTACTGCAAAACTACCAAAGAACCTTTGGGGGGAAGTAGTAAGTATAGTAGTTTATCTATATAATAGGACTCTATATAGTTAATTGTAATTTAAGACGCTTTATGAAGCACTTTATAATATAAAACCAGATATTATAAATATTAAAGTATTTGGATTAATTGCGTATTATAAAAATAAAGCTAAAGGACTTAAAAAACTAGAGCCTAGAGCTAAAAAGGCGATATTACTTGGATTTGGAAGTAATCTTTANAGATTATATGANATAGATTTAAAAAGGCTTACTTGGGCTAGAGATGTTAAAATACTGGAAAACTAGTTTTATAATTTTAATACTAGTAAAGAAGCCGACCTAGAAGTTAATGAAGAAAGTCTGTTTGATTTGAATGAAAGAGATGAATAGATAAATAAACAAAATTAAGCTATTGAACAAAATTGAGCTATTGAATAAAATTAATCTGTTGAATAAAATCAATCTTAATCTGTTTAATCTGTTAGACAAAATTAAACTAGACAAAATTAAATATTAAGGATAAATTAATGTAGTGAATTAGAGGATGATGATATAGATGAACTAGCTCTCCTAGGAACTAATTAAAATGAACCAAGGTCCTATAGAGAAGCTATAAAATCGCCTGATTGGCCAAATTGGCAAATAGTGATGGGTGTAGAAATTGATTAACTTGAAAAATAAAAGACCTGGAATATTGTTGATCTACCACCCAATAGAAAAGCTCTAAAAACTTGATGGGTGTATAAGATTAAAATAGATTAAAATAACTAAATAATTAAATATAAAGCCAGATGGGTAGTAAAAGGCTTTAGTTAGCAATATGGTATAGACTATGAAGAAACCTTTGCAAATACTTGCCGCCTAGAAGTGTATAAAATGCTACTATATTTAGCAGCTTACTATAATTGGGAAATAGTATAATGGGACTTCAAAAATGCGTTTACGCATGCTGATATAGATAAGGAGCTATATGTAGAATAACTAGAAGGTGTTACTATAATACTAAATAAGGTATATAAATTAAATAAAGCTCTATATGGCCTAAAACAATCACTAAGAATATAGTATAACCACCTAGCAAATAACCTTAAAAAAGAAGGATTTTATCCTATCTTTGCAGATTAGGTAGTATTCAAAAATGATACACTAGGTATTATAATAATCTGCCATATAGACGATCTACTAGTATTTAGCCTAAATATTAAATAAATAAATAAAATTCAAATAAAACTAGGTAAAGACCTAGAATTGACAAATTTGGGACTAGTTTCCTATTTCCTAGGTATNGAAATTACTAGAGANNGNAAAAATAAGGTTATAAAANTAAACNAAAAGAANTANACCTAANATATCTTANAAAGGTTTAATAAACAAAATCTAAATCCAGTATCTACCCCTGGAATTATTGGCTTAAAAATGGAAAAGAATATAGAATAGGCCTCTCCTAAAGATATAAAACAGTATTAATAAGAAGTAGGAAGCCTAATATACTTGTCTATAAAGACTAGGCCTGATATAGCCTATAATGTAAATACCTGCGCTAGATTTATGTTAAATCTAAATAAAATATATTACCAGGCACTAAATCAAATTTGGAAATACCTAAATTACACCCCTACTTTAGGAATTACCTATTCTGGATAATTAGAACCTTATATTTTAGGTTACTGCGATTTAGATTGGGGGGGTGATATAATAGGTTAAAAATTAACTAACGCATACTACTTCTCATTTGGTAAAAGCCCTATAAGCTGGGTAAGTCAATTATAAAAAATAGTTGCTCTATCTAGCTGTGAAGCTGAATATATGGCCCTAAAAGAGGCTATAAAGGAATATCTATATTTAATAAGCGTTATTAAACAGCTTAATATAAAAAACAAAGAAAAATTCCATTTGTTTACAGACAGCCTATTAGTAATTAAATTGGCGAACAATCCAGAATATTATGCTAAGACTAAGCATATTGATATATAATACCACTTTGTGCGAGAACACGTAACAAATAATATAATATAGCTAAGCTATATAAGTACGAAAGAATAGCTAGCTGATATGCTTACTAAAGCACTAAGTGGACCTACTTTTAAGAATCTGGTTAGGCAGATGAACTTACTACCAATAGATAAACAAAATTGATGAACAAAATTAGTAGACACTCTTTTTCTTCCTAATTGGACCTTTTATTCCTACTAGGTTTTGGCTATAGGCTAAGGTTTTTATTAAGGCTGCTTGACTTACTTCTTGGGTTACTTAATATATAAAATTGATAAACAAAATTAATAAACAAAATTAATGAACAAAATTGATAAATAAAATATTGTAATACAATATATTGTTTATAGGGGCGTGTTAATGATGATCTCTGATGTTGCTTATGTAAGCATTACATAAGAATACCCTGGAAGAACCCTACGGCTTTACGCGGTGTATTAGATGGTATCAGCTAGTGTATCAACTAGTGTATCAACTAGTATATCAACTAGTGTATCAACTAGTGTATCAGATGGTATCAGCTAGTGTATCAGCCAGTGTATCAGGTAACGTATCACCTAGTATATCAGGTAACGTATCACCTAGTGTATCAGGTAACGTATCACCTAGTGTATCAGGTAACGTATCACCTAGTGTATCAGGTAATGTATCACCTAGTGTGTCAGGTAACGTATCACCTAGTGTATCAGGTAACGTATCAGAATACGAGACGGAACGTAGACGTTCCGGAACTAGGGTCTTCCAGGTATATAGAGACTCGATCCCCNNNAGATAGACATNATNAATTGCATNAAGTTCATCCACTTNACTTACTTCACTACATCGTTCACCCTGTCGTCCTCCGACCTCCGCTTACGCAAATTAACACGGCAGACTGGTTGTAGTGGAGGTCGTCTGCTCTGTGGCAGACCGGTTGTGGTGGAATCGTTGNTTGTGGTGGCTAGCGTCGTGGTGACGTGTCTTTAGGGGGTATACAACCGGCGGCGCCCTTGCGACGACGGACGGAGGAGCAAAGGGGAGGCGACGGACACTGGCTGATACCATCTGATACACTAGCTGATACACTAGCTGATACCATCTGATACACCGCGTAAAGCCGTAGGGTTCTTCCAGGGTGTTCTTATGTAATGCTTACATAAGCAACATCAGAGATCATCATTGACACGCCCCCATAAACAATATATTGTATTGCAATATTTTGTTTATCAATTTTGTTCATTGATTTTGTTTATTGATTTTGTTTATCGATTTTATTTATCTATTGGCAGCAAGTTCATCTGCCTGACCAAATTCTTAAAAGTAGGTCCACTTAGTGCTTTGGTAAGCATATCAGCTAGCTATTCTGTCGTACTTATATGGCGTAGCTGTATTGTATTGTTTGTTATGTGTTCTCGCATAAAGTGGTATTGTATATTAATATGCTTGGTCTTAGCATGATGTTCTGGATTATTCGCCAATTCAATTGCTGATAGGCTGTCTGTGAATAAATGGAATTTTTCTCTGTTTTCTATATTAAGCTGTTTAATAACGCTTATTAAATATAGATATTCCTTTACAGCCTCTTTTAGGGCCATATATTCAGCTTCACAGCTAGATAGAGCAACTGTTTTTTATAATTGACTTGCTAGCTTATAGGGCTTCTACCAAATGAGAAGTAGTATGCGCTTGTTGATTTTCGACCTATTATATCACCCCCCCCCCCCCAATCGCAGTAACCTAAAATATAAGGTTCTGATTGTCCAGAATAGGTAATTCCTAAGGTAGGGGTGTAATTTAGGTATTTCCAAATTTCATCTAGTGCCTGGTAATGTATTTTGTTTGGATTTGATATAAATCTAGCGCAGGTATTTACGTTGTAGGCTATGTTAGGCCTAGTCTTTGTAGACAAGTATATTAGGCTTCCTACTTCTTGTTGATACTGTTTTATATCTTTAGGAGAGAAGAAGTAATTAAAGGTTTGAAGGAGCTCGTGCTGCACCCGGCCCAAAAAAGACCAAAACCAACCAAAAGAACCCTGAAAAACACCCAGAGAATCCCCCTGAGATGCATGCATCGCAGGGGAGGCACACGTCGAACGACGGTGGTTCGCACTCGCGCGCGACCGCCAGAACCACGCCCAGCAATGGCCCTCCACAACAAGAACGGGCGAATACCACACCACAAAGCGGAAATACCTCCATTAAGAAGGCATCTGACAAAATACAAAGCCTATTGGACGCGTCTAGTATCCGCAATTGCGGGGAAGCAACCGTCAGCCATAACGAACTAATGCAGCTAGCAGAATGGCTCCGCTAGTCCAGCGAACCTTAGGCGCCCCTCTAGCAAACCCTCAATTAAATCCTCCAACGGCTAAGTGTAAAATTGCGTAAGCGGAGGTCGGAGGACGACAGGGTGAACGATGTAGTGAAGTAAGTGAAGTGGATGAACTTGATGCAATTAATAATGTCTATCTGCGGAGGATTAAGTCTCTATATACCTAGAAGACCCTAGTTCCGGAACGTCTACGTTCCGCCTTGTATTCTAATACGTTACCTAATACGCTAGGTAATACGTTACCTAACACACTAGGTGATACGTTACCTAATACACTAGGTGATACATTACCTAATATACTAGGTAATACGTTACCTAATACACTAGGTGATACATTACCTAATACACTAGCTAATACACTAGCTAATACCATCTAATACACTAGTTAATACACTAGCTAATACCATCTAATACACCGTATAAAGCCGTAGGGTTCTTCTAGGGTGTTCTTATATAATGCTTATATAAGCAATATTAGAGATTATTATTAATACGCCCCTATAAACAATATATTATATTACAATATTTTATTTATCAATTTTATTCATTAATTTTGTTCATTAATTTTGTTTATCAATTTTATATATTAAGTAACCCAAGAAGTAAGTTAAGCAGCCTTAATAAAAACCTTAGCCTATAGCCAAAACCTAGTGGGAATAAAAGGTCCAATTAGGAAGGAAAAGAGTATCTGCTAATTTTGTTTATTAATTTTATTTATCTATTGGTAGCAAGTTTATCTGCCTAACCAGATTCTTAAAAATAGGTCTACTTAGTGCTTTGGTAAGTATATCAGCTAGCTGTTCTATTATACTTATATAGCTTAACTATATTATATTATTTGTTACGTGTTCTCGCACAAAGTGGTATTATATATTAATATACTTAGTCTTAGCATAATATTCTAGATTGTTCGCTAATTTAATTGCTAATAGGCTATCTGTGAACAAATGGAATTTTTCTTTGTTTTCTATATTAAGCTATTTAATAACGCTTATTAAATATAGATATTCCTTTATAGCCTCTTTTAGGGCCATATATTTAGCTTTACAGCTAGATAGAGCAACTGTTTTTTATAATTAACTTGCCTAGCTTATAGGGCTTCTACTAAATAAGAAGTAGTATGCGCTTGTTAATTTTCGACCTATTATATCACCCCCCTAATCTAAATCGCAGTAACCTAAAATATAAGGTTCTAATTATCTAGAATAGGTAATTCCTAAGGTAGGGGTGTAATTTAGGTATTTCCAAATTTGATTTAGTGCCTAGTAATATATTTTATTTAGATTTAATATAAATCTAGCGTAGGTATTTACGTTGTAGGCTATATTAGGCCTAGTCTTTATAGACAAGTATATTAGGCTTCCTACTTCTTGTTAATACTGTTTTATATCTTTAGGAGAGGCCTATTCTATATTCTTTTCCATTTTTAAGCTAATAATTCCAGGGGTAGATACTAGATTTAGATTTTGTTTATTAAACCTTTATAAGATATCTTAGGTATATTTCTTTTAGTTTAATTTTATAACCTTATTTTTACGGTCTCTAGTAATTTCTATATCTAGGAAATAGGAAACTAGTCCCAAATTTATTAATTCTAGGTCTTTACCTAGTTTTGTTTGGATTTTATTGATTTGTTTAATATTTGGGCCAAATACTAGTAGATTGTCTATATGGTAGATTATTATAATGCCTAGTGTATCATTTTTGAATACTGCCTGATCTATAAAGATAGGATAAAATCCTTCTTTTTTAAGGTTATTTGCTAGGTGGTTATACCATATTCTTGGTAATTATTTTAGGCTATATAGAGCTTTGTTTAATTTATATACCTTATTTAGTATTACAGTAACACCTTCTGGTTGTTCTATATATAGCTCCTTATCTATATCAGCATACGTAAACGCATTTTTAAAGTCCCATTATACTATTTCCCAATTATGGTAAGCTGCTAAATATAGTAGCATTTTATACACTTCTAGGCGGCAAGTATTTACAAAGGTTTCTTCGTAATCTATGCCATATTACTAACTAAAGCCTTTTACTACCCATCTGGCTTTATATTTAATTATTTGGTTATTTTAATCTATTTTAATCTTATACACCCATCAAGTTTTTAGAGCCTTTCTATTGGGTAGTAGATCAACGATATTCTAGGTCTTTTATTTTTCAAGTTAATCAATTTCTACACCCATCGCTGTTTGCCAATTTGGCCAATCATGCGATTTTATAGCTTCTCTATAGGACCTTAGTTCATTTTAATTAGTTCCTAGGAGAGCTAGTTCGTCTATATCATCATCCTCTAATTCACTAGATTAATTTATCCTTAATATTTAATTTTGTCTGGTTTAATTTTATCTAACAGATTAATTTTATTTAACAGATTGATTTTGTTTAATAGCTCGATTTTATTTGATAGCTTAATTTTATTTATTTATCTATTTATCTCTTTCGTTCAAATCAAACAGACTTTCTTCGTTAACTTCTAGGTCGGCTTCTTTGCTAGTATTAAAATTATAAAACTGGTTTTCTAGTATTTTAACATCTCTAGCCTAAGTAAGCCTTTTTAAATCTATATTATATAATCTGTAAAGATTACTTCCAAATCTAAGTAATATCGCCTTTTTAGCTCTAGGCTCTAGTTTTTTAAGTCCTTTAGCTTTGTTTTTATAATACGCAATTAATCCAAATACTTTGATATTTATAATATCTAGTTTTATATTATAAAGTGCTTTATAAGGCGTCTTAAATTACAATTAACTATATAGAGTCCTATTATATAGGTAAACTGCTATACTTACTGCTTCCCCCTAAAGGTTCTTTAGTAGTTTTGCAGTAAATAAGATATAGCGTACCTTTTCTAGTATTATTTAATTTATTCGTTCTATTAACCTATTTTATTTATGGGTATAAGCAGCCAAATATTGCTAAATAATACCATATGTAAAGCAGGCTCCTTTAAACCTTTTATTTACAAATTTACCCCCCTAATCTAATTTTAGGTATTGTATTTTCCTTTTTAATAGATTTTCAGCTCGATTTTTAAATTCTATAAAAGCTTCATAGGCTTCTAATTTAGATTTTAGTAATTTAAATTCTAAATATCTAGTAGCTGAATCTAGGAAGAAAATAATGTATCTTTTACCATTTATAGTTTTAGGGGATATTGGTCTATATAAGTCAGTTACTACCTTTTCTAGGTAAACTTTTACTTTTGGTATAATTTCTTTATTTCGCTAACTTATTAGCTTTAATTCTATATAAATTTCGCATTCGTTAAATGGAATATTTAACTAAAGACCTAGAGTCTTTTATAGTAAAATAGGATTTATATAGCCTATTCTTTAGTGCCAAAGTTTAATTTAATTTGCTTATTTAAGCAAATTAATTTTATTTATTGGCTTAATTAATTTTATTTACTTACTTTTGACTTTTTTAGTCTTTTTACTAGGCAGATTGTTTTATACTATATCTATATAGTACAGGGAGTTTCTTCCCATGGCTAAGATAAGTAGTTGTTTATTTTTGTAAATATGGGCTTAACCGCCCTTAACTACAATTTCATAGCTAAGCTAATCTAGCTTACTGACAGAGATAAGATTATATTAAAAATTAGGTGCATATCTACAGTTTTCTAGTACAATTTTGTTTCCTTTATTTACTAATTTAACATTTCCAATTCTAATATAATTAATTAATGCATCGGTTTTCTAACCAATTTTCCTATAGGAATCTTTATAGCTTATAAAGTATTCCTTTTTAGTTATTAGATGCTTAGTAGCTCCTAAGTCTAATACAAAATTAGCTCCTTTTTAATTTGGTTGGGGTTTTTTATTAGTAATAAGTACCTAATTAGTATCCATTAGATTAAGATCAATTTCGAAATCATCTTCTTCTATATTACTAGGATAGTTATCACTAGTATTTATAGACACGAGAGCTTCTTAAGGTTTTGGCTTATATTAGTGCTTAGTTTTAAAGCCTTTTAGGGCCTTTTTAGGAAATAGATAGAAACAGTCCTTTATAGAATGCGTAGTTGTTCTACACTTCTTACAGTACTTATTTTTATATATTCGATTTATCTAATTAGTCCTAGGTTGTTGTCTAAACCCTATAACCAAGGCTATTTCCTAATCTTTAGATACCTATCTTCTAGATTCGTCCAGCAAGTTAGAAAATAGGTTTTCTAAGTTAATAGTACTAGAATTGGTTCTGTAAGATTGGGTAACTATTATAACAAATCCCTTATAAGGACTGGTTAGGTTATTTAAAACCTAAGCAATAATTACCTAATTTGGTAATTCTATGCCTTTGGCTTTTAATTAGTCAGTAAGTTGCTTTACTTTATTTAAATACTCCTCTATAGAAGAGTATTTAGATAAGGTAGTCTTAAAAAGCTCTTTACAGATTAAGAATTCCGAGCTAAACCCTTTTGGGCTATAGAGATTTTTTAACAGTTTCTATGCTTCTAGAGCTGTTTTGGAATACCGTATTTGCAAGAGAGGTCCATTCTTAATTGTCAGCCTTATATTAGCTAAGGCTTTTTGGTTATTTTCCCCTTTTGGGGTAACTCCTTCTTCTATAGCATCACTAAGCGATCCTTTTATAAGAAGTAATTGGACCCAAAGGCTCCAGACTTTATAGTTAGATTAGCCAATAAGCTTTTCGATTAAGATTTTGTCTAATATTTTATCTGCGAATAGATAAATAGAATTAAATAATAGGATTTAAACAAAATCGAATGATAGGATTTAGATAAATAAAATTGAATAATAGGATTTAAATAAATAGATACGATTAAAAGAATAGATAAACCAAATAATATACTTGAGATTTGATTAAAATTTAATTAAGATTTAACTAGAATAAAATTCAAGTGATAGTGAAATAGAGATGAAATTAACTTAAGATATAGTTCAGATTTAATCAAAAAATTGGTTAATAATTAATTAATATTTAGTCAAGGTTAGATTTTAGAGTTTTAGTCGAAAATTAATCAAGATTTGGTTGAGGTTAGAGCAGCCGGGCTTATAACCTATAAAATTGCGTAAGCAGAGGTTAGAGGACGACAGGGTGAACGATGTAGTGAAGTAAGTAAAGTGGATAAACTTAATGCAATTAATAATGTCTATCTGCGGAGGATCGAGTCTCTATATACCTAGAAGACCCTAGTTCCAGAACGTCTACGTTCCGCCTCGTATTCTGATACGTTACCTAATACGCTAGGTGATACATTACCTGACACACTAGGTGATACGTTACCTAATACACTAGGTGATACGTTACCTGACACACTAGGTAATACGTTACCTGATACACTAGGTGATACGTTACCTGATACACTAGCTGATACACTAGCTGATACCATCTAATACACTAGTTGATACACTAGCTGATACCATCTGATACACCGCGTAAAGCCGTAGGGTTCTTCCAGAGTGTTCTTATGTAATGCTTACATAAGCAACATTAGAGATTATCATTGACACTAAGCAAAATTAAAAATAAATAAAACCCCTCCTTACTAGCGAACTACACCTAGGCCGCCGTAGCTGCGCTTCTATAGTATAGGGAACCCACCCCCCTTAAGATAACAACTGGGCATATAATCACAATATAACCAAACATAGAAAAAGTAGAGGGGCTTAGGGGACAATTAGAAACAGAAGTTCTTATAGAGATTTATAAAGAGGTCTACAACGCTATCACAGTCCGACACCTTAGGAGCGGAGATATTAGAGTCACCCTAAAGGACCAATAGGCAAAGGAGCAAGCCGTAAGGGCAGGGGACAGGCTAGGAGAACATATTAGCATAAAAGTGCTCCGTAAAGATTACCCAGTCGAAGTCCTAGCGGTTCCTATAAGCCTTAGGGTAGAAAAGGGACGCTAGGCGGATAATACAGTAATTATATACAAGATAGTAAAATAAACGGAACGCCTTATACTAGGTCTTGAGATTACCCGAATCTAATAGCTTTAACAGGAAAATACAAACTAAGTATATAACGAGAATAACGAGAGGACATAAGAGTCGCTAGAGACTCGCTAGGGAGACGCCGGACGAACGTATAGCTCCCTTATCGTCAGCACACACACGCCAGGAATGCAAAAACTCCTTATCCAAAAAGGAATAATTATAAATGGCCTTATATACAACACAAGGCTATACAACCACAGATTACGCCTAGATTAATGCTATTGCTGCGCACAATGGGGATATACCCAAACCNCATGCGCAGCACAGGTGTGCTGCGGCCACTGTACAGGCCCCTATGATATAAGACACTGCTTAAATTAAGACTAAATAAAATACGTAAACTGCCACTAAAGTACACATAAGGCGTAGGAGAGAGAAGACTATATTAAATACAGGAGACGGAAGGTAAGGGCTTAACAGCTGCGGGAATAACTGCACGCTAGGTTATATAAATGGAAACAATAGGTGATAAGCCAGGGGGAAGTAGGTGCCTTTCCAGCGTTTCTTACCTTTAATACTAGGGGGCTAGGCTAGCTATCCCAAGCCTTAACGGGCCAGAAGCGATGTCGCGTGATATTACCAGACTGAATAGGGACTTAAGGGTCACAGGGGACATAAGGGAGAGGACGCCCTGTAGGAAGACCCTTATAGACAGCTATAGTAAGCTTAAAACCAGGATAATTAAGAATTAGACTTAACATAGTAAATATAACATTCGCAGCCGACCTATAAAGGGTATATAGCCGACTAGTAAGATTAGGGGAAGAACCGGAGTTAATAATAGATTTAGACTTAGAAGCGCTAGTAGGAACATAAGACACGGGAATAGAAAGCTCTATATAAAATAAGTAGCGACTAGGGTGCAGTTATAAGAGATAGAAGTTCTAAATATTCTAGAGAAAGTGGAAATAGAAGAAGTAAGGAACAAAGGAGAGACGAAGGACCCTCGCTGGGGGTCCGCCACCTATCTATTATACAGTATAATTACGGCAATATAAACTACTGCCTCGTAAGGCCCCTATTAGATAGTCTAGACCCAGAGAAACACTATATCCTTGCTATATAAGAGCTGTATTACAATACCTATATATAATTGACATACTGCCCCTAAGGATTTCAGCTCCTATACGAACTAAAAGCAGCTATACGCGTGTGCTTTATGATTAGCAAGGCTATTAGCCTGTCCTTATAGTTATAGCAGGTAGTTAACCTAGATATTACAGTTGTAATAATCCAGATATATAGGGGACCGGTATAAATTATTAATGTGTATAACCTAAGGGTAGAAGGGGTCCTATAAACAGAGAATATTATATCGGTAATAAGCTTACTAGAAACCGAAGGCCTAGAGTCTATCCTATTAGGAGATATGAACCTCCACTACCCGCGGTAGGGGGGTATTTATGTTACTGCTGATTGATAGGTAGAGTGCCTACTAAGAGCTATAGACATCTAGGGCCTTAAGCTGGCCACCCCCTTAGGAGCAATTATATGGCAACGAGGCACCGCCAGAAGTACAATTAACCTCATATTTATAAACGAAGGCCTATACCAGAGACTCGAAAGGTGCAACCCTAAAGAAGAATGGGCACTCACCTTAGACCATATCCCCATCCAGATACAGCTAGATCTAGATATTAAGGCATAACTAAATAGTAAAAGGTACGCAATAAGGAAGCTTAAGATAGACAGTTTCCTTAATATAGTTAAACAATAACTTTAAGACCTAGAAGAAATCCACCTAATACCAAATAAGTGAGGCTTATTAGCCACCCCTAAGGAAATTAACTAAAGACTAGAAAGGATCCAGGCAGTAATTAAAAATGGGCTAGAAGAGCACTGCCTAGTCTCAAAACCAGGCCCCTATGCGCGACATATATAGTCCGCATAATGCGCGGTTCTTATTACCAGCTAATAATAAGTAAGAAGGAAATATATAAGTAGCCATAACCCTAAAGACGAGAGATAATACAAAGACATAAGAAACCAGTTAAAGAATACCCTAAAAAAAGAAGCAAGAAATAACTGGAGACGGTTTATAAACAAGCACACTTCTAACCCGAGCCTCCCCCATAACAAGGGCCTTTAGGCCATAGCAAAATGGGTAAAGAAAAAGGCAGGGCGCCTAGCAGAAGACCTATACCTACCACCCCTACGAAGAGCAGGGGAAGCTTAGACCACTAATAACAACAATAAAAAGGCAAAGATCCTTATAGAAAGGTTCTTCCCCTAACCGGCTCCAGTAGACCTTAGTAACATTACGGGTGACATACTGGTGACTTGCCTGCGGGTCGACAGCGACATAACAATAGAGGAAATGGCTAGAACCATTAGCCGCCTTTTAAATAATATAGTACTAGGACCAGATGGAATTCCAAATAAGGCCTTAAAGACCTGTGGACCACTTATAGCACCTTAGCTTGCAGATATAGCTAGAGCATACTTTGCTATAGGCTACTACCCGTAACTCGGAAGATCTATAACGACGGTTGTCCTATAAAAAGAAGGTAAAGCAGATTACTTAATCCCAGGAAGCTACCGCCCTATTGCCTTAGAAAATACCCTTAGTAAGATCTTAGAAAGGGTAATAGCGGACTATATAACAGATACGGCTAAGGAACACGCCCTACTACTATAAAGTTAAATGGGGGTAAGAAAGAACCGCTTAACACTATTAGCACTTACGCTACTCGCTACCACCATTAAATCTATATGGGCGATGCGAAGGGACTTTGTAGTATTAATGCTTAGCTTAGATATTAGTGGAGCCTACGACAACGTACCCCACGAGCGCCTCCTATACATCCTTAGGGCAAAGGGCTTCCCAGAATAGATTATATAATTTGTTTAAGGGTTTACAGGCCAGAAAGAAATATTACTAGTCTTTAGCAGATACCAGAGCCCCCCTATTACAGTTACAACAGGAATACTATAAGGATCACCCCTCTCGCCTATACTCTTCCTTTTCTTTATAAGCAACCTACTTAACTCCTTTAAGGAAGGGGCGACCTAGGGGATAGGCTTCGTTAACGACACAAACCTAATTATATACGGTCCAACAGCCGCAGAGAATTGTAGATCACTAGAGAAAGCCTATAATACCTGTATAAAATGGGCAAGATAATATGGAGTCCAATTCTTACTAGAGAAATACTAGCTAATCTATTTTATAAGAAAACGCAACTAATCTGCAGATCTCTAGTATATAATCTACATTTAAGGCTTTAGGGGTTAACCAGTTTAAGGCCTAAGGGTATTAGGAGTATGGGTAGATAATAAGCTCTGGTGGAGCGTATATGCGTTATAAGCGGCCCGTAAGGGCCAAGCACAGTATATTACAATGTCTAGGATCGTTAACTCTATATAGGGTCCATACTTCTAGAGGTTACGCCTACTATATATAGTAGTTATCTGGCCAACCATAACATATGGATCCAGTATTTGGGCCATAGGAGAAACTGAGAAAGGCCCCCCTAAATCACTCCTTAAACTACTCTAAAAGGTCCAAACAGCCTACCTCTAGAGTATAACAGGCAGGTATAAGCGAACGGCTACAGCTCTGCTTAAGAAGGAAGCTAATATCCCCCCTCTATAATTATATATTAAAGCCGCTGCAATGCAAAGGATACAAAGGGAGCGTAATTCTAATGTTATAAAGTATATTAAGACACGCCTAAACAAACTATGGAGTGACCCTAGGGCGCCCCGCAGGAGAGTAAACCAACAACCCTAAAGTAGGGAAGATATATTAGAGAAACAGGTGGAGAAAGTAGAAGAGGAATGGTGCCGCGCCAGGGCCCAGGCCTATATTAAGGAGGAGGAGAGACGCGTAAGAGACTAGTAAAGACAACAGCAAGAGAGAGAAAGGAGCTAAAGTAGAGCATAAAAGAGTACCGGGAAACCATCTACCGTAGCACAATACTGGTTGGACCAACACTAGAGAGGTGTATAGGAGTTAAAGGTACAGAGGCTGTCTTAGGCAAGAGGATCCTAAGCCGTAGTATAGTTAATGCTATAGGGGGTAAATACCTAAGGGCTCCAAGAAGGCCTAACAAAGGCAGAAAATACAATGGCAACACTCTTAAGAACAGGAATAATAGGACTAAAAGATTGGCTCTACTGGGTGGGTGTCCTAGTAGGTAGCCTAAGATGCGAATATAGCTGGCTAAGACAGACACCAAAGCACGTAATACTGTTATGCCCCCTACATACTAACCAAGAAATAATGCTCTCAGTAGCTGGCACAGAGAACTATAATATACTGCTCTTAATATAAAAAGGTCTCAAGGCGGTTACCCAGTGGCTTATTAGCCAAAATGTACTAGACCAGTTCTGGGTTGCAAAGGAAATGGTAATGGAAGGCAAAGGGGCGAGGATTAGGCGCCCCCTGATGACTCTACAGTAGTAGAGTTAAGTTTGCGATACTAGCGCGTCCGTAGGCTTGTTACGGCAGCAGTGGTTCCTAAGGAGGTCAAAAAGTAAGGTAGTAGAGCACTATAGGTGACTCGCAGGCGCTCTATAGGCGAGTCCCAAAAGGCGGGGAGATGGATCACGGGGTTTTCTCATTTTCTTAAATAGAGTTTTCTCCCTATATGTAAATAAGGAGTAGTCCGCGTGGGCCCAATAGGGATCCGAATCGGACGTTAAGTAATGAATAATTATTATTATATCTTTAGGAGAGGCCTGTTCTATATTCTTTTCCATTTTTAAGCTAATAATTCTAGGGGTAGATACTGGATTTAGATTTTGTTTATTAAACCTTTATAAGATATTTTAGGTGTAATTCTTTTGGTTTAGTTTTATAACCTTATTTTTGTGATCTCTAGTAATTTCCATACCTAGGAAATAGGAAACTGGTCCCTGTTAATTTGCGTAAGCGGAGGTCGGAGGACGACAGGGTAAACGATGTAGTGAAGTAAGTAAAGTGGATGAACTTGATGCAATTAATGATGTCTATCTGCGACCTTCACCGCACATGCAACCTTACCAAAAGGTAGCGCCACACTCCAAAACTTACGCATACCCATCTCACCATTAAGAACAATCGATTTTCCAACTTTTAAGACCTAATTCCTACCGCCTAGCGAGCTAGAGGTGGATTTAGTCGTCGTCTTACCCCCTTTCCCTTAACAGAAAAATTTCCTAAGGGTGGCCCTAGCTTGTAAGCGAGGCACAGACAGAAACACTAAAACTACTACCTTTTAGCCTAATTTTCCCTAGAAATCTTCTAGTAAGATTAGTAAGGAGAAAGGGTACAAGGATAGTATAAACTAGGAAACCCCCCTATAAAATGCCAAAGTCAAATAGGCAAAAAAAAAAGCCTCCTTTAGAAATAAGTGATCATCAGTCTGATATATTTACTTTTTCTCTCCCCTCTTCTTCTTCTGGCCTATTTAGGGCAGGAGAAAAAAGAGGACATCCTTAGTCTTCTCCTGAAAATAAAAACCAAAACCAAAAACCTATAAAAAAGATAACAAAACCAATAACTACTACGGATAGTATACCTAGCATACCTTTCCCTCCCCTTTCTCTAAAATAACACCTATAAAAAGCTCTAGAAAGCCTAACTCAGGCCTATAAAGGGCTAGAAGAAGAAGAAAAAGAAGAAAAAGAATAAGTTAAATAGCTAGAGGACTACACACGGAGTATCCTAGTAGGAGAAATCCCCTTTATACAAGGAAAAGAAAAGGCAAAAGATGTCCTAAGAGGACTAGTAGAAGAAGTAAGAGCTCTCCGTAAGGAGGTAGTTCCTACTAAGGAAACTTACGCAGAGAGGCTAAAGAAGGACCTCCCTTCTTCGTCCTCCCTACCCTCCTCATTATTATTACCACTACCACCTTCTACCCCTTCTCCTTCTAGTAGGAGTTCTACTTCTACTAGAAGTAAGAAAAAGTAGCTATAAGAAAGGAAGCTAGTCCTAATTATAGACAAAAAGGACTAACTACTAGATACCTTCTCTATACGAAACAAAGTCAATTAACTATTTGCATTAAAACTGTAAGTAGAAAAGCTAGTACTAGCGTCTATAGCTAGAACCAAAGGAAAATAAAATATTTTTCTTACAACTATAGAAGAGCATAATGCGGATTTCCTAGTTAAATATAAGGATATCTAGTGTAACTGCTTTACCTTTTAAAGAGAATAAAAACTGGAGCCCTGGGTTTAAATTATAGCCTATGGGGTTCCCACCCTACCTTTTCTAGGAGAGGGAGGCTCTAAGCTTCTAAAAGAAGAAATTGAGACCTTTAATCCTATAAAGATATAAGGACTACCTAGATGGATCTTATCTAGTGTAAAAAGACATAATCCGTAGACTAGATTTGGCTCTATAGTTTTTACTATAGAGAACGAGGAAAAAAGACAAGAAATCCTTAAGTAAAAAGAGATCTTAATTGCAGGTACAGCTACTAAGGTAGTAAAATACCTTAAAGTCTCTCCTACTACGCAGTGCACTAGCTGCCAAAAATTTCGCCATATAGGAGATAGATGCTCTACTAGAGCCTGTAGATTCTGTGCGGCTGCACATTTATCTAAAGACCACTGCTGTCCTACCTGTTTAATATCAGGCAGGCCTTGCAAGCACACTACCCCTCTTTGCATTAATTGTAAGGAAGAACACTTTACTAATAGTAAAGACTGTAAGAATCTTAAAGCAGCTAAACTAGTATATAAATAAAACAGATAGGATTCTAGAAGGGGGTAACTCCTACTAGGCTCTTGGAAAAGATAATAGAGAGNAAAAGAAAAGAAATAAATTGCAAAAGGACAGGGACAGGTGTTAGGATTTCCTATAGTTTTTTCCTACAGTTTTCTTATTCCCTAGTAGTTATAGCAACTTAGTATCTTACTAAGGAGCTATAAACCCTTAGGGGTTTATAAACTATTAGGACATAGCTACTAGTACATATTAAGCTGCCTAGAAAGGATTCATGTATATAGAACTATAGCGCTATAGCCCAGAGGCTGCATGCGCAGTATTGTACGTAGTATAATACAACAGATAAGCCTTCACCGCACATGCAACCTTACCAAAAGGTGGCGCCGCACTTCCAAACTTACGCATACCCATCTTACCATCAAAAACTATCGTTTTCCTAACTCCTAAGACCTAATTCTGCCTACCTAGCGAGCTAGAGGTAGACTTGTTCCCCTNATTACCCCCTTTATTCTGCGATAGAGGCCTTGGCAAAAGGGGTCCTAGCGTATAAGCGAAGCACGGACAAGAACACCAAAACTACTACCACTACTACTACTACCAATACCAAAACTATAAAATATAGACTTTTCCTAGGTTTTTCTTCTATAGAAAGTAAAAGCCTAATAAAATAGGGGGTGTAGGTACTTTTCTATATCTCTTTTAG